>NC_133373.1:17478697-17514476 GCF_049309525.1 Garra rufa | reverse complement strand
AAAAGATGTCTACAAAATAATCAGTTCACACAGAAACCATGGTCTCCTTAGTATTCACTAGGTTTATAGAGCAGCAAAGGAAACTGCAAGCATGATTAAAATTAATTGTATTTAATTGTAAATTAAAAATATTTCTCAGCTTTTATTTACATTTGAACAAAAAGTGGCAAGTCCAAAATGATTCATACTCTTTGCAAACTGTCACAGTCTATGGGAAAATCCAAAGTTCTATACCATTCCAAATAGTCCAAGCTGTTCTAAAGCATCCTAATTAATTGGGAACAGCTGTTTTAATTAACTCAACAGGTGAAAAACAGAAGTGCTTGGTTTGTGGACAGTCATGGCTAAGACAAAGGAGCTCACTGAGGACCTGCGGCTGCGCATTGTGGCTGCTCACAAGTCAGGAAAGGGCTATAAGACCATATCTAAATGTTTTGAAGTTCCAGTGCAAAGTTTTATTAAAAAATACAAGACGTTCAGCACTGTGAAAAATCTCAGAGGACGTGGTCGGAAGCCAAAAGGGACACCTGTGCTGGCCAGGAGGATAGTGAGAGAGGTTAAAAAAAGAAACCAAAGATCACCACCAAGGCCATCCTGATGAATCTGGGCTCTGCTGGTGGCAACATCTCAAGGCAGACAGTCCAACAGACACTGAACACCGCTGGGTTCCACGGACGCAGACCAAGGAGGACACAACTTCTCCAGTTTAGGCACACAAAAGCCCACTTGGCCTTTGCAAATGCTCATCTGAACAAAGAAGACGACTTCTGGTCTTCTGTTTTATGGTCAGATGAAACAAAAATTGTTTAGCCACAATGATGTAACCTTCATTTGGCGTAAAAAAGGAGAAGCCTTCAACCCTAAGAACACCATCCCCACTGTCAAACATGGTGCTGGGAACCTAATGTTTTGGGGGTGTTTTTTCAGCCAGTGGACCAGGGAACCTAATCACAGTAAACAGCACCATGAAAAAGGAGCAATACATTAAAATTCTCAACAACAACATCAGTCAGTCTGCAGAGAAACTTGGCCTTGGGCACCAGTGGACATTTCAGCACGACAACGACCAAAACACACAGCAAAAGTGGTGAAGAAATGGTTAGCAGACAAAAACATTAACATTTTGCAGTGGCCAAGCCAGAGTCCTGACTTAAATCCAATTGAGAATCTGTGGAGGGAGCTAAAGATCAGGGTGACGGCAAGGAGACCCTGCAACCTGCATTTTGAGGGGCAGGGGCTCAAGTTAGGGCTGGGCGATAAATCGAAAGCGATTATGAGGCGCGTTTAGTGAATGAAGCCGGTACTTTGATTAGTAGTAAATCTCCATCACGTGCGTTCAGCTGCGTTCAGCTGGAGTGTTCAGAGGCGTAAATCACTGACAAGCTACGCATAATCGCGCTCAAAATCGAATCAAATGCGATTTTTAGCGCGATTTGGCGTAGCTTGTCAGTGATTTACGCCTCTGAACACTCCAGCTGAACGCAGCTGAACGCACGTGATGGAGATTTACTACTAATCAAAGTACCGGCTTCATTCACTAAACGCGCCTCATAATCGCTTTCGATTTATCGCCCAGCCCTAGCTCAAGTGAAATAAAGGGCACTTCTCATAATTACGTATGTTTTTTCTTTTTTTTAACAAAAAAGTATATATATTAACGCAACACTGACTTCCTTTTAAAAAAAAAATAATTTAAAAAGTTAATTTTATCTTCCTCAAACTCATGCAATTGTTTAATTTTCAAAATATGTCTACAAAATAATCAGTTCACACAGAAACCATGGTCTCCTTAGTATTCACTAGGTTTATAGAGCAGCAAAGGAAACTGCAAGCATAATTAAAATTAATTGTTTAAATACTTTTTGTTTCACAAGCAAAATAACTTTTTAGCTTCACACAACCAAGCATCAGAATACTGCCTTAATGTTTTAATCAAATACATTAATATTATTATTGCTATGCATGTACACATACACAATAACTGATGGTGACTGACATGGACTTAGTTTCACATTTGAGGGAGGACTGTATCACCATCATCAAATAAAACCTTCAAAATCCACATTTAGATGGATTTTGTTTTAAACCTACTACACTCTAAAAAATATTCTGTGGCTTAGTAAATATTAGAGAAATATTTAACTTTATTAACTTAATAAAATCTCTGAAAATCTTACTTGATTGTTTGAATTAAACTTACCAAAATAATTGAGAAAAAATTCAATAAAAGCCAATGTCATGTATGTATTTGTGGTTGTATGGAATACTATTTTATAAAGGTTTAGAGAAAATTTAAAAAAGTTAAATTACTCATAAATAAAAAGTTAATTTATAAATATTGTTATTTTTAATGTTTAATGTTAACTTATTTCTACTGTTTTATTGATTAATGTACCAGATGCAGTTACTTATTACTAACTTATTTTATTACATGATGGCTTGGTTGAATTCCAGTGTAGAATGCGGTCTGTTATTTCTTGATAAAAGACCGCTGTGCGGAGTATAACAGACCATTGCCATGAAAAACAGAGCATTGCTATGGACTCACAGGATTCTAACTGTAGAGACGGAGTGTACTATTTTCTTTAGCGGAAGCAATACAATCGGGCTTAAATCAATAAACTCCCTTTTAATATTTTGTGTCAAAATAATTATTTATTTGGTAGGTAGCCATGTAATAAGCGGGATAATGTATAGCGATTATCCCTTACACATTAGCTAGTCTAGTAGCTCATGAGGCATGCATGCTAGCAAAATACAGGTTAACTATATATTTGTCTTTGGCTAATCAGCAGTAAATTCGAGCCTTATTCGAGGCACTGGTAGTTTAATCTTTTGTTCATCACCAGCTCCACCTCCACCTCACCTCAGCACAAGCCAAGAAAAACACTGCTGGGAGGGGCTGCTGCTGCCTGCAGGTGTGTGTATATGATGTCCGCCGATGTGCGCCACTGCGCGGGGTGGGTGGTGGGCGCTTCAGAACTCCTGACCTGATATTTAGATATACTATTCTTCAATAAATATATTTGTTTGACAGGGAAGCTGTGCGCAAACAGGAATATATATTATTTTTCAAAAAAAAAGAAAGAAAAAAAAGCACCCCAGAAAAAAGGGCACTTTCTCTCCAGGAATAAAAAGGGCAGGTGCTCAAGCCCCCTTTGATGTCTATGTGTGCACGTGCCTGGTTTCAATTAATAAAGACTTGTTTCATTATTCTCCTGAATGAATGATTCAATGAAAAATACTCTTTTAAATGTGCAGTTGTTGCCACCTCCTAGCGGAAGAGGATAAGCGTTGCAATACATACAAGTTTCATATGGATTAATTTATCACAGAATATTTGTTTTCGATAAAAATTACTTCGTTTAAAAGTATACATATCAAACTTTCTCTAGACATATCGCTCATGTCTCTGTATTGTATATTGGCTAAATTATAGTATATTTTAATGATGAGTTTCTGAATGAAGATCACAGAGACCAACGCGGCAGACAGCACACCCTGTTTGTTTTCTTTATTTTGCAAAATCACATTTTTTTTTGTTATTATGAGTGTATACAAAGAAAAGTAGACCCTTTACAGATTCGATTGATATACTGCTCTTATCTGTACGATCAGATATGATGGAGCAATTGAAGTTCCTTTTGGAGCTTTCAGAGAAACTGCCACAAAACGCGCCGACGCGTTTGTCGACCCCAGAGGGTTAAGATACTTTCGTTTTGATCGCTATTGTAGGCAATAAGTGTTTATACCCAAACTATAAACTTTTATCTCAGTACTTCTATTATTTAAATGTCTGTAACAGAAATAATATTCATTATGTGGTTGAAAAGACAGTTTGTGTTGCTCTTTCTGGATCATGAATGCAGATTTGAATGTCTTTAACACCTGTTGACATCGTAAGCGTCAATGGAGCGTGAGCAGAGACTTTGTGAAACAGTCCTAATAAACTCAGCTGAATCATTTTCATTCAGAAATAATAACGTGTGGGTATTTGAACATAAATAACAATCTTTTAAGAATCAATCGTGCAGCTTTAATGTAAACACTGCAAAATGTTTTGCGAGGATATCGTCACATAACTAGTCATGCAATAGTATTTAATGCTTTTGATATTATACTTGGCCTATAATACTTTGTCATAATCAAGCGCTAACTTAAAAGAATAGGGTTTAGCTGGTTAGCTTTAGCAGTAAGCCCCTACTTGTAGTAACTACTAATCAGACAGATACCCATCAATTATTATTTTAATTAATATGAATCTGGCTTGTATTTCTAAAATTAATTAAATAAAACAAATGCGCACTGAGGAAAAGAGAGAGAGAGAGAGAGAGAGAGAGAGAGAGAGAGAGAGAGAGAGAGAGACCTTTGAACAACTTTTATTACAAAAATTTTAAAAAACAGTCTTCAATCAATTATTTAGCCAACAAGAAAACAAAATAAATAACAAACACCCATAAACCTTTTTACAACCATTATTATCATATATATATTATACATAGATTTGTAAATTTCCATTGCAGTCAACATCGCAAATACAGTTATTTATAGCCCACTTAAACTTGAAGTCTTCAATATTCTCATTCAGCCGATAATATTCAAATTTTATTTTTAACCTTGACTTCACCAAACCCTCATAAATCAGTACCACATCAGTTTGTCCCATACCACCTAGTTTACTTTTACGAGAGAGCCAAACAGCTAACTTTGCTTGTCCGAAAATAAAATTGAGTAAATGACAAATCTCCCTCTTGCTACGTTTATACTTAGGTCCATAGATATACAACTCAAGTGTAAAAGCTTCTCCTAATGTCTGACACCACCCTCCAAGAATTTCAAAGAGAAGTAATAGTCTACTACAGTCAGCAAACAAGTGAAAAACTGTCTCCTGCTGTTCACAGAAAGGACACCCTATCCCTGCTAGTGGATCAAAATGCGCTCTGTGTCTGTTCGTAGCTATAATACCATGTACAACGCGCCACTGCAGGTCTCCAGACCTTTTTTCAATGGGGGGCTTATACATGGTCCTCCAGCTACCTCTCGGGGAAGAGTCTGATCCAAAAAATTCTGTCCATTTAGACTCTTTTACAGTTTCAAGTGCATGAAGATGAATAACTTTTACACACAGCATATAAGTAGCTTTTTTCCCAATGTCTCTGAAACACCCCAGTTGAGGTGTCTTAAAGGATAGAATACCACCTTCAATTTCTTGCCACAATCCAGTCGCAGCTGTAATATCCAATTCTGGGAAAGAAGAAACAGCATTTTCTTTTTTGTGTAGAAATAAAGAATCTCTATAATCCACTGGCATGCACTCATATAGATGATTCAACAGCCTCTGCACAACTCTGGACTGATCTTATACCAAGCTTGGTAGCCAGAGTCTCTGCAGAAATCCATCCATCTTCAGTCAGTAAGTGTCCAATCTTTACAATATTTGCAGACCATAAAGCATGCCTCACAGAAGTTGATTTTAGAACATCCACATCAATTTTTGGGTTAAAGATCAAAGGTTCTTCCAATAACCACTGACTCTGTTCACCGTTTAAATCTCTGCAAACTTTTAAAAGAGTCCACGCTCTCAACATTGACTTGTAGAACGATGACAGACCAGTTAAGTCCAGCTTATTAATGTCCATTAAGAACAGTTGACGATCATATCCCATTTTACCTGCTCTTCTCAGGAGGCCATGGGCTACCCCACGGCAGCTCACTTCTTCACTATACAGGAGTCTTTGAGCTGTCTGAAGTCTGAAAGCTTTGATTCTAGACCTGATGTCAATGAGTCCTTGACCTCCCTCCATCCTGGGCAGATAAAGTACTGGTGCTTTTAGCCAGTGACAACCGGACCAAAAAAAGTCAATTCGTTTTTTCTGAATGTCCATTATCAATTCTTCTGAGGGTTCTAATATCATCATTTTATGCCATAAGGTAGCAGCAATAAGATTATTACAGACCAAAACTCTACCCCTATAGGATAACTGAAGGAGCAACCATTTCCATAGAGACAACCGAGCACACGTTTTCTCCACTAGTCCCTCCCAATTCTGTTTCCTATATTCCTCAGATCCTAAAAACACCCCTCAATATTTAAAACCTTCTCTTCCCCATTGCAACTCTCCAGGAAGGATGGGACCATTATTGTCTTGCCCACACCATACTGCCACACTTTTGCCCCAATTCACTTTTGCAGAAGATGCTTTTTCATAAGTTTCTAAACACTTTTTAACAACATTAACATCTTGATAACCTCTTATTAAAACTGTAAGATCATCAGCATATGCAGACATTTTAATAAACTGGGAAGAATCTATTTCTCTGATTTGCAGTCCCATTAATTCTCTTCTTAATTTACAGAGTAACGGCTCAAAGGCAATGCTATAGAGCTGCCCTGAGATAGGGCAACCCTGTCTAATACCCCTCTGAACCTTTATGGGGACACTGAGACTGCCACCTATTTTAATCAAGCAAGTTGCCTCATTATAAAGCAATTTTATACATGAAATTAAATTTTCTCCAAATCCAAAAGCCTTAAGAGTCTCAAAAAGAAAAATATGGTCAACTCTATCAAAGGCCTTCTCTTGGTCCATTGACAAAAACCCAACATCAACATTGTTGTAAAAAGCATAGTCATACAGATCACGCATCAGATGTAGATTATCTGCAACAGATCTGCCCTTTACACAATATGATTGATCCGTATGAATAATTTCATGTAATACATCATTTAACCTTTTAGCAAGACACTTAGAAAGAATTTTATATTCTGAACATAAGATAGCTACAGGTCTCCAATTTTTTAGTAGCGTCAAATCTCCATTTGGAAGCAATGTTAAAACAGCACGCTGACAACTTCTTGTGAGACATCCTTCACTTATACATTTCTGAGCAACTTCAAAAAAATCATAACCAATAATAGTCCAAAAACATTTATAAAATTCAGCAGGAAGTCCATCAATTCCTGGTGCTCTCCCTGATGAGAGATCCATTACTGCTGAAGTCATTTCATTAAAAGTAAGTTGTGCTTCCAAAAGCTGTTTTTTTTTTCTGTAGATATCTCAGGAAGATCTTGTAAAAGTTCAAGTCTGCATTGATCATTTAAGGAATCAGCAGAATATAGTTCAGTATAAAAGTCCACTGCAAGTCTACGCATCTTTTCCGGGTCTGAAACAAGGTGTCCATCCTTATCTTTTAAAAACAACATATTTTTTCCATGTTTAGTTTTCCGTTCTAAGTTAAAAAAGAAGGACGTAGGAGCATCTATGTCTCTTTTTGTTAGAAAACGATTTTTTATAAGTTCTCCTTTGACTTTTTCATCAAGGATTAGATTCAAACAGTTCTTCTTTTCAGTCCACATATCCTTCAAGTTAGGAGAAGCATTTACAATCATGTTCCCTTTAATAATCTTAAGTTCTTGCTCCAAACTCTCTAATGTTTTCTTTAAACCCAAAGTAGAATGAGAAGAATATTGTTGGCAATACTCCTTAATAAACACTTTCCCAATCTCCCACCACTGAATAATATCATAGGTCATATCTACCTTTCTCAGTCTTCCAGACTTCCCAAAATTTTTTAAAATTTCCACAAAAGAATGTGTCTTCCAACAATTTAACATTAAAATGCCAATAAGAACTCTTATAGGTTTTTTTTATGAGACTACATTCAACTGTGATTAGTTTGTGGTCTGAAAAAGGGACATGAGTAATAGTTGAATTCAGGGTCCTGTTCCTCATATTATGAGATAGGTAAAACCTGTCTAAACGAGCAGCAGAAAATGTGTCATTACTAAAACTCACCCAAGAGTACTGTTTAACTAAAGGATTATTTTCTCTCCATACATCTGATAAGTGAAAATTATTTACCAATCTTGCAAGACAAGTGGCTGACATCTGATGTGGTTCTTCCCCATTCCTATCTATTATAAAATCTAAGGTGCAGTTCCAGTCTCCACCAAAAACAATAAAATCTCCATCACATTGTTGTCTTAAAAACTGTTCTAATTTTGAAAAGAGCCTTATTCTCTCAATGCCTAAATTTGGAGCATAAACGTTCAGAAAAATGAAATTCATATTATGTATTTCAGCTCTAACAAACAAGAGTCTTCCTGGTTCCAATTCATTTTTCCACAAAATATTGAAATTGAGAGGAGCAAAAAAAATTTGCTACCCCTGCACTTAAATTATTCCCATGACTAAGAAAATGTTCTCCCTTCCACCATAGCCCCCAGGCAACTTCATTATCTAAATTACTGTGGGTTTCTTGCAAAAAAATAACATTTAACTCTTTCAAATGAATAATCTCAGAAAGAAATACACGTTTTTTCATATCCCTCATCCCATTCAAATTTAGTGATCCTACTCGTAAGATCTCCATCAGAAAAAGAGAGGAAAGAAAGCAGCAAAGAAAAATTAAAGAAAAAGTGAAACCCATCATGAGTCTTTAACTTTCCCCCTCGTTAGTTGTGTCTACTCCAGATTTCCCTTTTGTTTCATCAAGAAAACTATTAATTTGCTCAACAGTGTACAAGTCACTTTCTCTTACTCTTTCCATCTCAGACCACTGTTCATCTCTCACGCTATCTTCAGTACTCTGAGATAAACCATCCATTTCATCTCCTACGTCCTTCTCTGAACATTTTGCCTGAGTCACTAAAGAGTATTGCAGCATATCTTCTACACTGCATTCATTTACCATCCTATCCGTAGCACAAGCACTAGCAGGCTTTTCGACAGCATAACTACATCCAGGCTGATCATCACTCACGCTTTTAGAAACATATCCACTCACCTCATCTTGTTCCTTCTCCTCCTCCGTCACTCTATCAATCTGCGCAGTATCTTGTCTATTCCTTTCAATCGGTTGAAGTTCCCCATTTGATTCTTCAGCTCTAGATGCAATCGTTAAAGGCTGAGGTTCATCGCGCACTTTATGCGGACACGAGAAGCGCTTATGTCCAAACTCGCCACAATCATAACATTTCAAACTCTCTGTGCTCGCGTATACCATATACGAGTTATCTTTGTGTTTGACTCGAAAAGAAACTTCTAAGGATCGATCTTGGGAGCTTAGGAACATAAAAATTTGACGTCGAAAAGACAATACATGCTTTAGCGCTGTATTTTTGCACCCTAATGGAATCATTCTCATGGGACTTGCAATTTTCCCAAATCGTAGAAGTTCTTTTATTATTACGTCGTTGGAAACAAACGGTGGGACATTTGAAATTGTGATTTTAGTAGCTGGGGCAGACAGCGGTGAAACCGGAACAAAAGCCTCTTTCACCCACAATCCGTCCACAGTCAAATTATTCACTAACGCTTCAGCTTTCAAAAATACTATGACAGCTTTGTTCATTCGCGGGCCAGAGATTATATTATCAAACCCAACCTTTTGTCCTACTGCCACCAACAAATCCTCGACTGTTACACCCGCCTCTGGCACACACCTGCACCCATTACGAAGGGATAAGCAGGCCGTTCAAAAACAAAGAAAAGAAACAAAAACAAAGAAAAAGAAGGGAAAGAAACCCAAAAGAGAAAGAAACCTCTCCAACGCCACCACACACAACCTCACCCTCACCAGAAGAGAGAGAGAGAGAGAGAGAGAGAGAGAGAGAGAGAGAGAGAGAGAGAGAGAGAGAGAGAGAGAGAGAGAAATAAAGTGAATAAGTGACCAAGTGAATAAAAATGGAAAGGTTCTGATCGAGCTCTGTCGAAGCCTCGGTCTGTACCTCATTAATGGCAGGGTGAGAGGGGACTCTCTTGGAAGGTACACCTACAGTTCATTTCATGGTTGCTCAACAGTTGATTACATGATCACAGATCTGGATCCATTCTTTTTCGGAGCATTCACAGTCAAACCACTAACACCCCTGTCAGACCACAGTCAAATTACTGTTTACCTAAAAAGGACAACAAATACAAACTTACACTCACAGCCCAGTAAGCTATACAACATTAGACATAATTACAGATGGGCACAAAACAGCACAGAAAAATATGTGACAGCAATTGGCCATCCAAACATATGCTTACTTATAGACAACTTTCTAGGCAGAATTTATCCTCACAATCAAGATGGTGATGATCTAGCTGTAGAGAACATAAATTATATATTTGAATATTTGGCCAATTTATCTAACCTCACATCCTCTAAGAAAATCCATAAAACCACACAAAAAAATGAAAAATGGTTTGATTTAAGCTGTAAAACCATGAGGAAAAAATTAAGACAATTATCAAATCAAAAACAGAGACAACCAAACAATGCAGATTTACGCCATCAATATTGTGAAGAACTTAAACAGTATAAAAGTACACTCAGAAAAAAGAGAGAACAGTACATCCAAAATCAACTAAAAACTATTGAAGAATCCGTAAATTCTAACAATTTCTGGGACAACTGGAATTACTTGCATAAAAAACATCATGAACAAGCAGCCATACAAAATGGAGACACCTGGAAAAATCACTTTGAACAACTTTATAGTGAAATTAAAATGAACCCAGAACAAACCCAGAAATATGAAAAAAATGATTCATATGGAACATACAATTGGTAAATATCAAAACCCATTAGACTACCCTATTACAGAAAAAGAACTGATTGATAAAATCCAGGCCCTAAAAAACAAAAAAGCAAGTGGACCAGATGGCATTCTCAACGAAATGCTCAAGAACACAGAGCACAAATTAAGATTGGCCCTACTAAAACTGTTCAACTTTATTCTGAGTGTTGGTCACTTCCCTAAAACCGGGAATCAAGGACTCATAACGCCCATATTCAAGAGTGGAGACAAATCAGACCCCAACAATTACAGAGGCATCTGTGTAAGCAGTAATCTGGGGAAGCTGTTCTGCAACATCATCAACACAAGACTTGTACGCTTCCTTACAGTGCACAATGTCCTCAGCAAAAGTCAAATTGTATTCTTACCAAATTATAGAACAACAGACCACATCTTCACCCTTCACACCCTAATTGACAAATACATTAACCAAAACAAAACCAAAATATTTGCTTGCTTTGTAGATTTCCAAAAGGCCTTTGATTCAATCTGGCATGAAGGTCTGCTGTCAAAACTTCTAGAATCAGGTATTGGGGGTAAAACATACAATATTATTAAAACAATGCATTCAAACAATCAGTGTTCAATTAAAATTGGAAATAAACAAACAGAATTCTTCACTCAAAAACGAGGTGTGAGGCAGGGCTCACCTCTTCAATATTTATATTAATGAATTGGCGAAACTCCTAGAACACTCAAAAGCACCTGGCCTCACACTACATGACTGCAACATAAAGTTCTTGTTGTTTGCAGATGATCTAGTTCTGCTGTCTCCAACAGAAGAGGGTCTACAGCAGAACCTAGACATTCTGAACAAGTTTTGTCAGACCTGGGCCCTGACTATTAATCCTAACAAAACTAAAGTACTAACATTCCAGAAAAGACCCACATGCCAGGGAAAGAGACACAATTTCACCCTTGGTATGACCAAAATTGAATATGCCACAAACTACACATACCTCGGGCTGAAAATAAGTGCAACTGGTAAGCTT
This sequence comes from Garra rufa, assembly GCF_049309525.1. Lineage (NCBI taxonomy): Eukaryota > Metazoa > Chordata > Actinopteri > Cypriniformes > Cyprinidae > Garra > Garra rufa. Next base: position 17,502,917 of record NC_133373.1, on the reverse strand, counting down.
AATTTGGCTGTGAATGAAATGAAGGAGAAAGCAAGAAGGGCCTTTTATGCCATCAAAAAATCTATCCAAATTGAAATACCAGTTAGAATCTGGCTCAAAATATTCCAATCAGTCATAGAACCTATTGCATTATATGGCAGTGAAGTATGGGGTCCTCTCCTAAATCACGAATTTGAAAAATGGGACAATAATCCGATTGAAGCTCTGCATACTGAGTTCTGTAAGAGTATTCTCAGAGTACAGAGGAACACACCGAACAACGCATGCAGGGCAGAATTAGGCCAATACCCTCTACTAATGCGCATTGAGAAACGAGCCATCAAATTTCCGAAACACCTTAAAATGAGTGACCCCAACTCTTACCATTTTAAAGCCCTTAAAAACCATGAAGTGAACCCTGAAAAAAGTCCCCTGATTCAGATGCTCCTGAAGCTGCAAAAACACACTAACATAACTAACAACATCCAGAATCAGGAAAATGAAATATCCATTCACAAAATTCAGCCCAACCAAATTATAAAAGCACACAAAGAAAATTATCTATCCTATCACATAATTTCACTGAAGTTTTACTGTAGCTTAATTGAGAGAACGCTAACAGAGATTGTTGGTTTGACTTCCAAAAACATAGTTCCATTTAACATAGTTGAGCTCTTTCTGAAAAGACTGAGAAATTTGTCTCTTTGGGTTTAAACCACTCCATTCTTCTAGATTACTTTTGCTTTATGGAATGGTCTTTTAAGGGAGGTTCAGACATTTCAACACAACTTAGGAGTCCTGAAAGAGAACTGCAGTGAAGGTGGTTCTACAACCGCTCAGCTATTGATCTGGAGACAGAGGCTGCAAAGTGTGTCCAGACAGACAGAAGGGATAAATAGCCCAGACAGAAATGGAAGTCAAATTAAAGATTTCCCGTCCATGAAATGAACAAGCTCCTGCAATGCCAATAAAGTCACTCATGTGGATCTCACAGAGGCACATTGTGGCAGGAGAAATTATGGGCAGTCAGGAAGATAATGCTGACAGTGATGGCATTATCGTCAACAACCTCATTTGTTGGAACTCACACCAGATCTATGTCACATAAATAAGGGAGAGTGCGCCATTACAGTCGAGCACTGCACACATCCCACATTACAGTCAAATTTTGTAAATGAAGCCATTCCTCAAGGAGAACTGACACAAGCCCACAGGTGCTGCTGGGACACACTGTACTACTACAGCCCTGAGCCACAGTCAGGATCCATGTGGCAGCTGTTCATTTAGAGAGATGGAATGAGCTGACCTTTTCATACTGCCATGTTGAAGCACACACAATGTCTTTGCAGATATTTTCCAATGTATGTTGGCTCTTGTGTATTCTTTCAATAATTTATGAGCAAAACCATAAAAATAGACATGAAAGTTAGGGCTGTTCGATTCCGAAAATTTTGGAATCGATTCCGATTCCTAGTTCTGGAATCGATTGGATTTGATTCCAGAATCGATTCCTCACTGTTGTTTCGATTCTTTTTCGATTCTTGTTTTTTTAGATTGGAGGAAGCTAATTTCGCAATAAATGCAGGATGTAAAAGGTCGTATAAAGTTACCTTCTCATAATATGAAGCTTCATTTGTTAAAAAAAAAAAAAGATATATATATATATATATATATATATATATATATATATATACTATTTTTCTGTAGCTCTGACTGATTTCAAATTGTAATTCATTGCCCAGGAAATTAGTCATAACCCACAGCTCAGCAGTGGACATGCATTTATTGCACGAATAAAACAAGACGTGACGTGCATAAAATGACAAAATTAGCAAACTATACACTGAAACAAAATAAACAGAACTTTAACAACAACACTATAAGAGCTATAATTTTGCAATAAATGCAGGATGATATAAGAGCTCGTGGCGTAGCTGTCAATCAGATGCGCTCTCGGCCACTGATACGTGCTCTCTGCGTTTTCTTTCAGAGTTATCATTGGCTGATAGAAAGATTAAAAATAGCATTTATTTAAGATGTAAATAAGATCAAGACACGTCATGATCTATTCTGTTGTGCAGCGTTCAAAATTGTGGACATAATGAGCCAGTTCTCCCGTAAAATAACATCTGAATCGTTTTTTTAACTGGTTCATTTAAATGATCTATCCGAACGAATCTTTTCGTGGAAATGTATCAGACTATAATAACTATTAGGGAGCAAGAGGCAAATTAATGGGTGCTTCTCAAACTGAAGGCTGCATCCTTAAACTCAAGACGAGTTTAGTAATGAGTCGTTTTTATTACGTTTATTTTCGTCAATCGATGTTTGATGACTTGCAGCCAAAATATGCAGTCTTCATGGAATGCAGCCTTCTGTTTAAGAGGTAAGTTTTGTTGAACTGAAAACGGCTCTGAATGAGGAGTCGATTCCCCTTGAGAGGATCGATTCCAAACGTTGGAATCGACTCTCGATTCCCAATGCCTCGGAATCGATTCTTTTTGGAATCGATTCCCAGCCCTAGTGAAAGTACCACAAGATCCATTGAAGGGCCTATCCATAGGTCTAATGCATATGATGGCAGTGAAGGGGAATCAGTGATTGCTTGCAGAAAGAAAGAACCAAATTGCATAACACAGCTATGCAGATGATACCCAGATTTACCTAGCCTTATCGCCAAATCACTACAGCCCCATTGACTCCCTCTGCCAATGCATTGATGAAATTAACAGTTGGATGTGCCAAAACTTTTTACAGTTAAACAAGGAGACAACAGAAGTCATTGCATTTGGAAACAAAGATGAAGTTCATAAGGTAAATGCGTACCTTGACGCTAGGGGTCAAAAAACAAAAAATCAAGTCAAGAATCTGGGTGTGATTCTGGAGTCAGACCTCAGTTTCAGTAGGCATGTCAAAGCAGTAACTAAATCAGCATACTATCATCTCAAAAACACTGCAAGAATTAGATGTTTTGTTTCCCGTCAAGACTTGGAGAAACTTGTTCATGCCTTTATCACCAGCAGGGTGGACTATTGTAATGGTCTCCTCACCGGCCTTCCCAAGAAGACCATTAGACAAGCTGCAGCTCATACAGAACGCTGCTGCCAGGATTCTGACTAGAACCAAAAAATCAGAGCATATTACACCAGTCCTCAGGTCCTTACACTGGCTTCCAGTTATGTTTAGGATAGATTTTAAAGTACTTTTACTTGTTTATAAAGCACTCAATGGCCTAGGACCTACATACATTGCAGATATGCTCACTGAATACAAACCTAACAGACAACTCAGATCACTAGGATCGAGTCAGTTAGTAATATCAAGGGTTCACACAAAACAAGGGGAATCCGCTTTTAGCTATTATGCCGCCCACAGTTGGAATCAGCTTCCAGAAGAGATCAGATGTGCTAATACATTAGCCACATTTAAATGCAGACTCAAAACTCATCTGTTCAGTTGTGCATTTATTGAATGAGAACTGTGCTACATCCGAACAGATTGCATTATTTTATGTATAATCATTTTACTGTATTAATTAATTTTAAATCATTTTTTTTAATCATCTTAAATGTTCTTAAATTTAGTTTTTATTGTTGTGATTATTATAAATTTGTATGATTTTTATGTTATTATGATTTTAATTCCTTTTATGTACAGCACTTTGAATTACCATTGTGTATGAAATGTGCTATATAAATAAACTTGCCTTGCCTTGCCTTGCCTTGCACATGGCACTGCAGTGAGCTGCACTCAAACAAATGGACTTTAGGGAAATAAAGAGTGTTTGTTTTCTGTTCAACAGAACTGATTGAAGGTCCAGCAAGAGCAAACTAAGAAAGCAAATACGCATACACAAACACAAACAGAGAACCTTTGTCAAATGAAAACAAATGATGGGGAAGGGAACAGTGTTAGCAATAGGGTTCTTCAGAGTTCATTAGAACACACCTCTCTCTCTGTGCTGTTGCCTCTACAAATTTACTGCCAATATCATCATGCTGTTCTTATCCGAGCAGCCACACAGGTTAAAACTGAACCTTTCCACTGATTTGGACTCACTATGAAAATAGAGCTGAAATTATCTCTAAAGCTATCACAAAATAAAATTATGTACAGTCACAAAAACACATACTGTATGTACAGAAAAAAAAAACACTTTACTATTTACTAGTAAATATTTTATATTATATTTCACTTTAATATTTACTATTTTACAACAACAACAACAACAACAACAACAATAATAATAATAATAATAAATCATTGAAGTTTGTTGTTTCATGGCGAGTACATTGATACCACAAATGTATGTTTGTTTCATATATAATATTTTTATGCTAAAAAAACCTAATACATTCACATGCAAATTACTATTATCTCAGTATCACCTTTGCATTTCTATACAGTGTCTTCATGCTGATTTAATCATATTGTGCAACCTAACTGGGGTACATCAGGCATATTTCACATTCCTGTTCTAAAAGGCAACCCCTACTTTCCCCCCATTTTCCCCATAAATCTGCAACTGAAAAGCCAGCAAGAGGGTTGAATTTAGAAGATTGTGCAGCTGGATCGTTCCCGGTAACCAAATGGAGGTAATTCCCAAGTGTATATGTGAACTCTTCAACTCTGGAGTGCTGATGTATTCCTGCACACGGCGATAGCCCTATATAAACAGCGAGGGCAAAGTGTTGATAGAGGCTGCTTCCCTCTGATAAAGAGCCCCAGCTCAAAACCATCAACTTCGTCCGCTACAACACCACAGGGACTTAAGCTCCCTAATTAACCAGAAACAGGCAAGAATGCTATGTAGCTGTACATACATTTTGGGAGGTTTTCCAAGGTTAACAATGTGGCATCATGGGATATGAAATTAAATATAATAAGAGCAGTCTGTCTGCATGCAAAATCAATAAAACACAAATCCAAGTTGAAGTCCATGGGCTGAATGAATGATTTGAACACTCCTTTTCTCCTTTACTCCTTTTCCCATTCTTCTGGGGACAGAGATGAAGTACTGATCTACAGGAAGCTGTAGGAACTATTCAACTATTCAACTGAATGCAAATGAAATGCATAGCAAAACCCCTTCAACCAGTCAAACATATCCACCTGTTCAAGCCAAGCCATTTTACTAAACTCAAAACTTTTATTAAAAGTTTGCACCGAGGCCGTGAAAGCGGAGGATCGTTTGCACCGAGGCCGTGAAAGCGGAGGATCGTTTGCACCGAGGCCGTGAAAGCGGAGGATCGTTTGCACCGAGGCCGTGAAAGCGGAGGATCGTTTGCACCGAGGCCGCGAGAGCGGAGGATCGTTTAAAGAATTAATACTGCAACAAGAAAACAGCTATAAAGCTTTCACACAAATGATTATGATTTCTGTGAATCAAAGAGTAGATGAGCTCATGAAGGAGGTACAAGACTTGAAGATAAGTCTCCAGTTTACTCAGAAGGAGGTGGATGATTTAAAAAACAACTGTAGAGATTGTTCAACTGAATGTAAATCAAATACAGATGATATACATAAACTGGCTGAATCTCTCTTGGTATTACATGCTACAGCCAATTATTTGGATGGTCAGTGTAAACAGAATAATATAGTGGTGGAAGGCATTCCAGAGTCTCCAAATGAGAAATGGTGTGAAGCTGAAGAGAAAGTAAAGCAGATAATTCAGGAGAAACTACAGCTTGGTCAAGATAAACTTACTTTGGAGAAAGCACATAGAATAGGAAGGATGAGAAACAAGAATTCTAGTCGACCTCGACCTATTGTTGTTAAATTTCTTAAATATAAAGACAAAGAAGCAGTGCTGGAGAGAGAAAAATACCTCAAAGGAACAAACATATATTTGAATGAAGATTTCCCGGAACATGTGCGTTTACGGAGGAAAGAGCTTATGCCAGAATTAAGAGCTGCAAGAGAGAGGGGAGAGATAGCCTATCTTCGTTGTGATAAATTAATCACATATCCAGCCACAAAAGTTAAAAATGATAGCAATGAGAAATCGAAGAAGACTTCCAAGTCAAAGTAGACCTATGGCCTCCTTAAGTTAGCGAAGTAGACCTATGGCTTTCTTAGGTTACCTTGAGGAAAGTGGATGAAATTAAGAATTTTCTTTTTATAAATTATGTCAGTACTAATAAAGTTACCGAGGAAAGGATTAAAATTAGGTCACATTAATATCTGTAGCCTTCGGAATAAACTTGTTGAAATATCTGATGTTTTGATTACAAATAATATTCCTGATCAAGCATTCTCTGATGATGTAGTAAATATAAATGGTTATAATATTTATAGGAAAGATAAATATGGTGGAGGTGTTGCCATATACATTCAAAGTCATATTCCGGTAAAAATAAGACAAGATTTAATGCCTGTAGATGTAGAGGCTTTGTGGTTACAAGTACAGTTACCATTTGTCAAATCATTATTTGTTGGCTGTTGTTACAGACCACCATGTGCAAATAGTTGTTATGTAGATTAATTGTGTGATATGATTGATAATGTATGTGACACTGGAAATGAAAATTACTTGATGGGTGATTTAAATATTAATTGGATGTCTCAGGTTTGTTCCCTAAAGTCTAAAGTGGTGAATGTAATTAATGCATGTAATTTACAGTTTTTTTCAATTGCTAACAAGCGCTTACCCATACTTCAGATACTTTTTCTAAACTCTTAACACAGACTCGCACCTACAAGACACAATCGGCCAAATGGATAATTTTCTTCACAAAAATACATTTTGTTAAATATATACTAACTCTTCATTTCAAAACAGAACACATCTTTCTCTGCACACACTAACTTTACCAAAACACTGGAAACCTGACTCAAAATGAAATTATTCTGTCAAAGAATAACACTTGTTTTCACTTCACAAGGTACATGCAGTCAATCTAAGTACAATCCACCGTTTTGACACTAAATTTCTTGGTTGGGAACTGTATGTCCACATGTACAGTAATGTTCACATTCAAAAGCATTCCAGTAAAAAGCAAATACATTTCTTTTTCTGTTTATTACAGGAGGTACAGTAGAAACACGGTATGATAGAACAGAAAAAGTTTTACAGTATTGCTTACAGTGAACAAAATATCCATGAAACACACAAGAGCATTCTGAAATTCCAATTCACTTCCTGGAATGGAATTGGATTTTGAATTGGAATGTCAGGAAACTGAATTGAAATCAAATAAATTCCATTAAATTTCACTTGAGTTGCTAGTTTATAGTACATTAAATATTGTAAATCACATAAACAACAAACATATAAAAGAAATACAAAGTACTGTATGTTTAGTATGTTAAGCATGGTCATTTCACATGCCAAATTTCAGGAAATGATGATAATTCGATGCAATAAAAAGTGAATGAAATACATGAATGAACATGACTAATTTTTTTTTTTTGTGAGTTGAGACATATATTATGTGGTAATCATATATTGAATGTACAGTACATACAGAAACTTATCACCACTGACATTCAATTATTTTTTTTTATTTACTTGCATTTGATCAACTCTATTTCATACATTACTTGGTATTTGTAAAGCATCATAAATAAAGTTCAAATGTATGTCTCTAAATGCAATCACAAAAAGATGCTCAGAAACAGCAATAAATGGAATTCAGTGGAATTTCCCTGAATTGAATTCCACATCCTGTAATTCCAATTCAATTCCAACTCTGTTTCCTGTAATTGTTGTTGAATTCCAATTCCAATTCCATTTCTTTCTTTGAATTGGAATTGCTGAGTTCATTCCTGAATTGACCCCAACCCTGTTTCCAAAACATCACTCCTCAAAGTCCTCATTTTACTGTATAAGTGTAAATGTAATAGACAAAAATAACCACTGCCTCTGAGTCTAAGCCAGACTGGAATCAGCTGTGGTTGGCCCAATTTACCCAACATAAATCAGCTGTGTGTCAATTATTCAACTGTTTGTTTATTATCAGCTGAGATATATTTTTGATATTGATATTGTTTTTGAACTGATATCATTGCAGAAGCAGAGGTTTTTATACTGTATGTAAGGTTTGGAATATTGTTTTTGCTATTGTGGGATGTTGTGTGTTAACATTCGTAAACACTACAAAAACAATCCATAATTTTGTTGGGAGGTATAGCTTGTCTGTTAAGAAAATGTAAGCATTGTGGAAATGACTGCACTGACTGCATATTGGGTGAAAACGACATGACGTGTGAATGGTATGGCCATAAAAGACCGATGCTGTGCTAATTGTGTTTAGAGTTTTGAAAATTTGACAACTGTTTGGACAAACGCTTGTTAGCGACTAAAAAAAAAAACTGTAACACAAGTTATTGATCAACCAACAAGAATTCATGTAAATAGTTTTGGTGAGAGAACATTTACTTGTATAGACCATATTTACACAAATTCTGTGGAAATGTGCTCTAAGGGTGTATCTGTTCCTATTGGGTGTAGTGCTCATAATATAATAGCGATTACTAGAAAAACAAAAGTCCCTAAAGGAAGACCAAAAGTTATTTATAAAAGATCATATAGGAAATTTTGTCAGGACTTATTTTGCAATGATGTAAACAATATATGCTGGGCTGATGTTTACAAGGAAGGTCATCCTGATGATGCATTAGTAGCTTTTGAAAGATTATTTTATTCTTTAGTGGATAAACATGCGCCTATGAAAAAACATACAGTGAAGAATACTAGGGCACCATGATTGATACTGAATTGAAGAGCATAATGGCAGAAAGAGATATAGCAAAAGGTATAGCAAATAGAACTGGGAATAAACAGGACTGGGAAGTCTATTGTAAATTGCGTAATCAAGTAACTAAGATTAATAGAAAAAAGAAAAGGACATTTTATAAAGTAAAAATAAGTGAAAATAAATATGATGGAAAAAAAAGTGGAATATTATTAATGAAATAATGGGTAGGAAATCAGGTCAAACTCCTTTTTTTATCGAGACAGGGGATTTATTTTTAACCAAATCAGATGAAATTGCCAATTATTTTAATGACTTTTTTATAAATAAAGTGAATAAGCTTAGAGAAGAAATGTTAACTGATAATTTTACATCAAGTGAAAAGCAAATTGAAAATATGGTAAGTGATAACCCAGCCCGATGTTTTGAATTAAATGAACTAAATGTACAGCAAGTGGAACAAAAATCATTAATGATAAATATAGATAAACCATCGGGAATGAATAACTTAGATGGTCGTCTTGTAAAATTAGCATCCAATTGTTTGGCAGGACCTGTTTGCCACATTTTTAATGTGAGTATTAAAGAAGGGATTTTCCCTTTAGCTTTGAAAGAAGAAAAGGTTATTCCTTTACAGAAAAATGCAGCATTGAGTTTTAGTGGTGCTAATAGTCGACCAATAAGTTTATTGCCAGTTCTTAGTAAAGTGTTTGAAACGATATTCTGTGAACAAATTCAATTATTTTTTAAGGAAAATAGTTTATTCTCTGATTTTCAACATGCATATCGAGTAGGACATTCAACAGGAACAGCATTAACACAGATAATTGATGATTGTTTAGTGCAGATTGATGATAGTAATTTAGTAGGAACAGTATTGTTGGATTTTAGCTGTACTGGACTTTTAGCTGTACTGTACTTAGATGTACTGGACCATAACTTATTGCTGGAAAAATTGAAATGGTATAAATTTACTTCTCACACTGTGCACTGGTTTAAAAGTTATCTGACTAGTAGGAGGCAATGTGTATTTTACAATGGAAGTTTCTCGGAAGTAAAAGAGTTGCAATGTGGTGTGCCTCAAGGAAGTTGTCTAGGACCATTGTTATTTTCTATTTTTACCAATGATCTTCCTTTGATTTTAAAGCATGCAAGGGCAGTTATGTATGCAGATGATACAACATTATATCTACCAGCGACATCAATTGAAAAAATTATCTGCTGATTTAGATGAGGAGTTACAATTAGTGGTAAATTGGTTACGGAATAATAAGGTGGTTTTAAATTTTACTAAAACCAAAAGTATTGTGTTTGGATCAAATTTTAAACTTAAATGTAAACCACAATTAAATTTGTCTGTAAAGAGTGTGTCTATTGAACAAGTAGAGGAAATTAAGCTTCTTGGAGTTATTCTTGATAGTAGGTTAAAGTGGTCAAAACAGATTGATAAAATGGTAATTGTTATGGGAAGAGGTTTATCAGTTATTAAGAGATGTGTAAAATTTTTGCCACAATATTGTATCTCTAAAATTGCGCAGGCAATGGTTCTTACTTATCTAGATTACTGTCCGGTGGTATGGTCGAGTGCATCAAATAAAGACTTAGAAAAATTACAGTTAGTTCAGAACAGAGCTGCACGACTAATTTTGCACTGCAATAGAAGGGTTAATATTATGAAAATGCACACAACTCTAGGTTGGCTATTGGTGAAAGATAGGGTAATTGTTTCTCTGCTGTGTTTTATAAGAAATATTTCTGTATCACAAGTTCCAAGTGTATTGTACTGTCAACTTTTGTATAGTAATGCTAGTCATAATTTTAACACCAGGCATGCATCAAAAGGATATTTTTTGCTTCCGGTTTCAAAAACTAATTCAAAGCAACGGACTTGTAATGTATAGAGGAAGGAAAACATGGAATGAATTGCCATCGGACATTACATGTTTTTTAATAAGTAAAATAAGGTTTAAAAAATTGTTGAAGAAATATTTAATGGCACAGTACTGAGTGGATTGTTGATCTGGATGCTATGTATGAATTTTTGGTTTTTTATGTTTTTGTAGTGGTTTTTGTTGTTATGGATTAATGTAATTTTGTTGTGTGTATGATGGACCCCAGGAAGAATAGCCACTACTTTGGTAGTGGCTAATGGGGATCCAGATAAATAAATAAATAAATAAATAAATAAATAAATAAATAAATCCGCATTTAAAGTGAAAAACGAATGTAGAACACTGGTGAAAAGTGATTGACTTGCAAATGTGATTGTTCTTTTATGACAAATGTAGTTTTTTTTTTGTTTGTTTGTTTGATTTTTTTCTAAAATATATTTGTACTTAATATCTTTACATGAGGCTTACATCAGCTCTGTCTGCATTGCAGTGATAATAGACTTTCTCCACCCAACATGCTGATCGACCTGGTTGAGTTTGTTATGCAGACATGAGGATAATATTAAAGCTAAGCAGCATGCATGACAATTACAATACTACTGCAGAGTTTGGAGAAATCAATCATTTGTGCGAGAGCCCTGCAGGATTGTAACCTCAGTCAGCCATGTGGAAAATAGGCTTGCAGTCACCCAGAGAGACCTGTGCCAGGAACACTGATGCCCACCAGCAGAAACTTCTTCTTTTGTCCTACAGGCTCTTCCCAAGGCCACAGCTTACAAATGGATGACTAGGACATGTTGCAGCCATGCTGCTTGATGCACACTGTCACAGCTGGGCTCAAAACAGCGGGCAATCCATATGGAATTTGAAACAGTGGTTATCAACTGGCACATCATGACCAATGAGAGTTCTTCTGATAGGGTCACAGACATCAGTGTAAAAACAACGCTACTGTAAATGCAAATAATAAAATGCAACTAACCATATAATCATCCATGCTAGGATAAGAAAACGGGTGTATCAACCTTTAGCTGTTAAAGGCCATGCATCTAATCAGTTTTACTGTATTTTGGCATAAATTCCTCTGTCAGTAGGTAGAAGATAGCCAAATTATACAGATGCCAACATGGTCAGGTTGCATATAATGAAAATCCTGAAGAAAACTATACAAGGTAAAAAAAAAAAAAAAAAAAAGAACAAATAAATACAGGATAAGCATGGTTCCCTTTTGGTCTCAGATTGCGTGAAAAGCTATGGAGAAACTCCTGTTCGCTTTGAATACTAAAGACTGATTTGTCCCCTATTTATGTGGCTGCACGAACAAATGTCATTTCAGCCTACAAAAACATGAAAAGCCGACTGTGTATATAAGTAGCCGCTGAATGTAATTTCATCAGAATTTTCTCCTTCAGCATGAAGATCATATTCTTAATGGAACAAAGAGATCTGCTTTCACCGTAGATCAGAGGAGGAAGCTGTATACTGATGGCTCCATATCACTTCAGCTTCAGATGCAGAGGACTGGGTGTGCTACGGAGAGGATCCTAGGCACCCTTTCCCTTTCCCCTTGACGAGTCAACAAGTGCCAGCGTGGATAGTGAATTTATTTGCATTCCTCACCAAGGATGTGGAGGCACTCGGCTTATAATGGTCGGTTCCAGAGAAGCCCGCCCACAGCCACTTAAGCTTCTATCACAGAGCGATACCGGAAAATACATGGATAATGTGTTTCGTGATTTGTCCCGGAATCGTTTGATTTTGGTTCATTCACACTGGCAGTGATTTTTTAGAATCTGTGTGTGCATTCACACAAAACCATAACAATCCCGAGTAATGCGACGCGTACCGTTTCGCTAAACTGATAAACGATTTCAGCGCGATTTCAGTTCCCTGTTTGCTGCTTCATTCCAGTTTGCACACATTTTTCGTTATGAACGCTGATCTACCTTCAAAACTGGCTTTTGATCACACAGCGTTCGTTCCGGGACTGATCCCGGCAATATTACTAGGTTCCCAACCCAGGATCGCTCCCAGGATCAATCCCGGGACGTGCTGTGAAAAGGGCTTCAGACAAATGGGATCCCTGCCGGGATGTCGTCAACAAACCTCGCTCTAAAGACTGGCGCCACTTTTTTTTTTTCAGAAGTTTCAGAAGAACTTACCAAGGTGTGCCACACACCCTACTCAGTCCGCATTCTGTTCTACTCTTCTCCTACTCTTTTATTTCTGCCGCCCTCATCTCTGTTGATTGCGCTAAGGAAAAGGGATAGAACAAGCTCCCTCATCTAGTAGAGGCGGTCGCTGCACATCTTTGCCCTCCATTGACCCTGGGACTGACAGCCAAGGCTGTGCATCCATCCAAGCCCTGCAGGACCACCTTGGCCCTAGCAGGCAGGGCTTATTCAATGGCTGGCCAGGCTACTTCAGGGCTTCACACAATGGTAGTGCTTCAAGTGTTTCAAGCCAAACTCCTTTGCTTTGAACAAGTCCAGGCCCAAATGGTTTTAAGGAGCTGTTCCTCTTCACAACAACATGAACATCAGCTCCTTGCCCTCACACAGTAAACTGCCTATCAAAAAACTCAGACCACTTGCCGCCCAGTACCAGGTTTAGAAAAGCCAAACCGGGCATGTCAAGCTGGGTTCTGAAAAAAACATAGAATGAAGTTACTTGCTCCAGTTTGCAGACCCCCTCATTTCAGCCGTTACTTTCTCAGCCATTACTGGGCTCAGGCCCATCCTCGATTTCAGACAACTGAACCATGCCCTATTGAAACAGCTGTTCAGATTGTTAAAGAAGATCCTCACACAAATATGCCCAAGGGTTTTTTATCGGTGGATCTGAAAAATGCTTACATTTACATTCAGATACCCCCCATCAAAGACCGAGCTTTATAAATCATCAAGGTGGTCTCAGGCGCCCTTGGCCAATTCCACTGATAAAGGACCTCTTCTCTCAAGCGAGAGGCATGATCTGGCATCCCCGGCCCAAGCTGTGGAGTCTTCATGTTTGACCCTGCCAGTTATGAAGCAGAGACTATCCTGCTGGATAGTAGATGCTATAGCCCTGGCTTACGCCTCAGTGGACTTACGGTGTCCTATTGGAGTCAGAGCCCACTCCACCAGATAAATGGCATCATCTTAGGCTAGGTTCAGCAGAGTTTAAATTGGTTATATCTGTGCAGCAGCCGACTGGTCTTCGCCATCTACCATTCAGGCATTTGTGAGTGGAAAAAGTCTTAGTTATAACCCGGGTCTCATTACTAGCTCATGCTTCTTAGGAGCCCTCATTGCGGCTTTGCTTTGCATTTTATAGCACAGCGCTATTGGATAAGTTCCCCATAAAGTTATACGCAACGTAAGAGACCATTTCGAAAGGGAATTGTCTGGTTCCCTGAGATAACAGGAGAACGAGTGTTGCATAGACTGCCGTGGTATAAAGCTGCATGCAAGTCGATAGATTCTGATGAAATGGCATTCAGCAATGACTTATATAGGCAGTCAGCTCTGGCCATTTTGGCTCCTATTTTGTGCATTGAATTATGTCTGCCAAATACATAGATAATACTTTTTCCAATAATATTTTTTTTTTCAGAATAGATTTAAAAAATAGATAAGTATTTTTAAAAAAAGTCAAATATGTTTTGCATCTATAAGAATAGCAGAACAGCTTAAACACAAGGGCTGCGCAATGCACACACACAGAAGCAAGCAAGTTAATGTGTATACTGGTATTACTCACATACTGTAGCTAAACAATGTTTCTGATTAACGTTTCAACTGAGCAATTCAGCTTAATTAAATGTTGTTAACTTCATTTTGTAAGATCATAAATGGATGAACAGCGACAGACATTGAAAAAATCCTTGACATGTTAATATTGCTGAAGCCAAGGAAAACCACAAAGCACATATAGATAACAAATAAAATAATTAAACAGAAATTGTGGGATCTGCCTTTTCCCCTCACTTCAAAGGGGCTTGTTTCCCTTCTGAGCAGCAGGGGGTAAAATTTAAAGACTAGCAAGTTCACATCCTTTCATGAATTCTCGGAAACACAAGGATTTTAATGAGGGAAATTAGTCAAGAGGCCAGGCCTAAGAGTTTCCCTAAATGGAATATGTAATAGATATTGGGTGTGAGGTGAGGTATGTTATTTCAGGATGAAAAAAATAAAAGAAAAATAAAAAACAGAACAGAACAAAAATAGTGTGCGCCATGGCATTATTCATAGCTGTTGGAGTATTTTTTTTCTTTTATTACGAGCCGTCCTCTAACCGTAGGGAAAACATTTTAACATTATTTTTTTTTTTTACAATTTTAAACAATCAGCATTGCTGTTTTTGAGAATTACTTTTTTCAAAAAAGTAAAAACACAAAAATAGCAATATAACACAAAACACATGCAGACAAAAGAAGACAGAACAGGAACAGAAAAGAGAGAATAAGATCGAGACAGAAAGAAGAAGAGAGACAGCGATAGCCCTGACCATGGTCAATCTCTTGATGTTGAGTTATTCAAATATTTTAAATGAAAAGATGGGATGGGGAGGATTGGTTAATAGATTTTAAAAGAATTATGGGTAGAATTCTCTGCTAGAAGTCACCATTTATTTCTACGGTTATTCTACTGGTCTAATAGGGGGTGAGGGATGTAGATGGGATGTTTATATGAATCAGTGGTATATTTATATGAATATATATATATATATATATATATATATATACACATAAGAGAGGAACTTACAGCAAGGATGGCAATTAGAATGCCTGCGGCACAGAGCACGGCAAAATCTTTATTTAATAAAACATGATTCTGCTTCATGCTGAATTTGCGATAAACCTGCAGAGTAAGACCTGATACAAACAAAATAGAACAAAGAGAAAAGCCTTGAGGTTGAACAGTTTACTCCCATAATACTTACTGATACAGTCAGTTTGATCATGTCACACAGTAGCTAAACAGCACTTGTTTGTGTTAATATTTTTGTGTGTGTTTCCTGGGAAATTAACCATGACCTTGGCGTAGCTATCATCATTCTCTACCAGGCACTAGATAATTGGCAGTCTGAAAAATCGGATTTGCTGGCTGCTTCGCATCATCTAGTAGTCTTAACTATATTTGTTCCTGTGAGGTGTTGCTTTAAACAAATTACCCTAGAATATTTTGCCACACTTACCTAAATCCAGACTTTCAAGTGGAATCCCTATAGAAATCCACAATCCCCAGATCTGCAGAGGGCTGTCTTGCTTAAAAACTGGACAAAAAGCTTTAAAAAAGTGGTTCATATGACTGATGCACAGTATATTTAAAATGGGCTATAAACATGGATAGCAAATTTTCTGAAACAATATGATATTTTATTACTGATATTTTTTTTCACAATTGTTTACTGAAAATCTTGCCACCACAGTGCTAGTTTGAATATGTGGTAATATGTTTACTTTTTTGTTCTATATTTAGCACAGTTTCTGTTTTTAACTTCAGCAAAATGTTCACACTGATCTACTGTTCTCATACAATGAAAGCATACAGTGACCACAAGCTTTTGAGTATATATTTTCTTATGCTCATCAAGGCTGCATTTATTTGATCAAAAATACAGAAAAAAAACTGTAATTTTGTGAAATATCATTGCATTTTAAAATATAAGTTTTCTATTTTCTATATACTTTAAAATACAATTTACTCCTGTGAAGTAAAGCTGAATTTTCAGCATCATTACTTCAGTCTTCAGTGTCACATGACCCTTCAGAAATCATTCTAACATGCTGATGTATAATCAATGTTGGAAACAGTTTATATTTTCATTTTATTTATTAAGTGAATGCCTAATATTTTTGGGACCTGTGATAGTTTTTTTCAGTATTCTTGATAAATAAAATGTTAAAAAGAACAGTGTTTATTTAAAATATAAATTTTGTGTTACAATATACAATAGTATTCGAAAGTTTGGGGTCAGTAATTTTTTTATATACTTTAAAATATAATTTATTTCTGTGATGCAGTGCTGAATTTTTTTATCAGCCATTACTCTAGTCTTCAGTGTCACATGATCCATCCGAAATCATTCTATCATGCTAATTTATTATCATGTGTTGAAACTGTTGTGCTGCTTAATATTTTTTTGGAACCTTTTTTCTTTGGATACTTTTTTCTTTGATTCTTTGATGAATTCTTTCTTTTACAGGTCTTAAAAATCTTAAATTTGATTTATTTATCCTGCAGACAGATGTAGCTTTTCACACTGCCAGCATCTAGAATGATTTTGATCAGCATTTTAGTGTTCATAACAGAGGGCTCTCAACTTGTTATATTTTACAGTCTGTCAGTTGATATAAGATGTGCACCCCTCAAAACCAGTTGCAGCGTACAGATCTATTCCGCCAAGATCAAACACATTAACATTATCATGCACATTCCCATGTTAAACCGAGAGTCATGATATATATACATATATATATATATATATATATAGAGAGAGAGAGAGAGAGAGAGAGAGAGACAGACAGAGAGAGAGAGAGAGAGAGAGAGAGAGAGAGAGAGAGAGAGAGAGAGAGAGAGAGAGAGAGAGAGAGAGAGAGAGAGAGAGAGAGAGAGAGAGAGAAAAGACCACAATCATTTTACAATCACATAGATAACTTTCTTCTGAATTCAAATACCTTAAAATGCACACCTCAGATTTGTCTAAGGAGTTGCAGAGCCTGATTTCAGGTCTTGAGAGCTTTGCATTTTCACTAGGCTTTAGGGCAGCACTCATACTTTAATGAAGGCATCATTTGTCTTTTAAATTGTACCTTTGTTCCATCTGTCATTGCGAGAAAGGGTATGTTCACCTTGGAAAGTGGCGGATGTGAAGAGGACTAAGAACGGTCTAGTTTGATTGAAATAAGATTGCTGGATGGTTCTAGTGAATATGCGGCATTAGTCTAATGCCATACAACCTGAAACCGGAGTTCATCTTATTATCTTAGGATTCTAAACTGCTCAAGCAAGAGATCTTTATTTGTAATTAGACTGAATATACGCATGAGCAAGTTGGCTAAGCACACAATTTAGTTCTTTAGACAACATTAGGTAATTTCTTTGCCCTCCAAGCCCCAAAACAGAGCTAAGCTCAATATCCCAGTGCTAGGAATAAGGGTGTCCCACTTGCTTATTTTTAGAATGCAATGCTTTCTTCTTGCCATCTTTCAGAGATTAGCAGTGCTTTCACTGATGTGCCGCTGGGAGTCCATCACATTACTTCATTATGATACATCTGTTTAACCAAGGCAAAAAATTACAGCAATATAAACCTTCTTAATCAATCAATGTGTTCAATTAAAGTTGGTTCGCAGCTTACTGCCTTGCAATTCACATCTTCTCTGTACTAGACCCTTGTGTATGACACAAGATCCTAATGAACAAACAGTGTTGAGTAACTAAAAGTAAAGCGACTCTACAAACTTAAGTACATTGGATGAAAAAATGACTTCAAAGTATATCTAGAAGAACCAACAAATGTACAATGTATAAAAAGGTATTCAGAGCACAGCTGTTCATCACTGTTTTAAATCCAACAGCTTTTCAAAATGACACTTACTATACTTTATCAATATAGTATGTGCATGTGTTTGTGTATTGTGAACAGAGTATGTGAGCAGAGCAGAGTGGAGTGGGAGCCAAGCGCGGAGTGGAGCGGTGTGATTTTGAATGGAGGAAGGAGCGGATTTTTCAAAAGTCAAAGCCTCATGGTTTTCACTCACTCCAAGAGCGCTCCACCACCACTCTATCACAAATACAATTCATGCCAACAGCCCATAATTTAACTGAACATTTAGCAACAATTCACATGTAGCATATTTAGCTAGCTTGATAGAGATGGAACATTTGAATCAGAAAGAATGTGAAGACTAGGATGATGGTAATTGACAAGTTATAGTTCTCAATTAATTTGTTCCTTCTAAATACTGAATATTTTCAGGTGAAAGCATGATTGAAACAGGAACTACAACACTTAATCATTAATAAAAATGGCAGCGATCCATAGGTAACTGACGAAAACGTAGTTATTTTCATCACAAACATTTGCACTGCAAAAAGCAGCAATTATACATTTTAATGCTGACAACCATGTTATTAGCTTGGCATGTGGTAGGAAAAAAGTTTGCACACTAGTGTTCCAATAAGCTCAAGTTATTTTATTTATTTATTTACTTTTCTTTTAATATATGTTATGAACAGAACTTTGATATTTTAAACATACTGAAATACTTTAGATGTGAAGCGAAGGAGGAGTGGTGTTTCTGGTATCAGTGAGCGAGGAGAGGAGCGGGAGCGGGAAATGGTGAACCCAAAGCGGAGATGCAACAGTGTGATTATTAGATGCTCGGAGCGCGGAGGGGAAATTGTTGCCGCTACACTTTGCTCACATACTCTGATTGTGTAATTAATTAAAAGGGGTTTAAAAAAAGAAACATTATTTCAACTAAACACTTGCTGCAGCCTACTGAATTCAATATGTTCAATATGTTCAGTCAATAAGTAAAATACAGTAAAAAATCTAGTTAAACAAAGCAAATGTAATATTTACCCACACACATTTTTCTGTAGAATAGTTTAGTATATGGAAAAAGCTATACAAGGATAATTTTTATCATTTTTGAGCGATGTCACAAAAGAATAGTGTGAATAGCAGTTTTGAACCAGTTAATTAAAAAAAGTATGTAAAAGTAAAAGTTTGTTATAGTTATATAGTAGTTATAGGTTTTTTTTTTTTTCAATTACACTGTAAAAAGTGCTACACCCAGAAAGTAGGTTTTATATACTTTAAATAGTTGTAATCTAGTTAATTTTATTTGTTTTTTACTAAAAAGTATAAATATACTTCCTCTTTACTTAAAACATATCATGTTTTTATATAACAATATATTTTAAGTAAAACTATTGCCATTTATTTGGGTAGTTATTTGTATGTGATTGTTGTGTAAAAGAAATGTTATAAAAGTGAGTTGACACACGCAATTTATTAGAGCAGCTGTCGATGTGGCAGGTGTCTTCATAAAACTTAAACGTTTTAAAAAATTTAAAAAAGGCATTATCCTTTTTCACTGGCGGGGACTTTCCCAGGCTGATGCAGCATCGTCCTCGGCACTTCAACTGTTTGTTCGCTGCAGCAGATCTGAATTTCAGGCACTGATTAACAAGGTAAATTGAGCAAATTTAGCCAAATGATTGGTGATGTAAAGTCACGCAAAATCGCTCACTCCAGGGAGCTAAAGTTAGGTTGGCAAATTGTACTGTTTAGCTAGCTATCCTGCACACGTCAAGCTAAGTTGGCTGTACAGTGCTAAGTAGTGTGGTTTTGTAGGCAACCTTCGGCAGTTGAGACCGTGTTGTTAATATGCAATTAAATAAGTGCTGTAGTCATGCCTACTATGTGTTTAAGGCTATTTTTAATCGTTATTTAGCGTTAACTTAAACTAATATTTTACATTAAACTGTAAGGTAAAAGCTCTAGACAAAACACGTTAACATTAGTACTACTTGTGCGGGCAGATAAGAGAAAGTAAGCTTTGTGACGGGATTCTGGAATCAGAGGTCATGTTAATATACTTTTGCATTACTAAAAAAGATGCAGATTTGACTGTAGAGATGTATGCTTAGTAGTGTGATTTTAGAGATTTGATCCACATTTTAAAAAACTTTAAAACTATGTCTAACCTATGGAGTTATTTATGTGCCAAAATTAAACAAACAAATACAGTGTTCTGCAAACAAACACAATCTGCTTTGCAAAGAAAAAATCGACTTTCAAACAAACAAAAAGTACTATTCACAAACACAAGTCAATTTGAGAGAAAATGCAGATGTATTACAAATATATGCATTGTGTGTTGCAAATATGTATATTTTTTGTGAGGAAAACTTGGTTTCTCACACGTGTACAGAAAGATTTTCTCACAAATGCGTCCATATCTTCTCACAAATGCAATGGAGCAACTTCCTCTTGCAAAACAACAGATGGCGCTATCGTTCAATTTACTCTATTCTCCCGAGACCTCGAACGTGTTTATATGGTTTACCTGTGTTGGCTAGAAGGTATATGTCACAAGGAGAGTCAGAGACGTGCGGATCCATTTGCAGCATTTATTTAGAATCGTCAACAGGCCAGAATAATCACCAGAAAACAGGAACAACGTAGGTAATCCGGGAAACAGTTCAATAGACAGGCAATGGTCGCAATGGCAGGAAGCAGGAATCGTCAACGGGGTACACAGTCCAGAGTCATACACAGATAATCCAACACAGAGAGAAACGCTTAGAATTACGACCATATGGAACGATAAGACTTCGCAAGGTGGCTGTGTGTGTGAGTGGCTTAAATGCATGTGGGTAAATTTGAAACAGGTGTGTGCAGCAATCAGTTCAGTGGGAAACGAGGAGCAGCTGTGTGCAGTGATTGGTGCAGTGGCTTATGGGGATTGCAGTCCAGAATGTGTGTGCAAGAGTGCATGATGAGAAGACAGACCAGATACATGACAGAGCCCCTCCCCAAGGAGCGGCTTCCAGACGCTCTAACCACCTAATACAACCTGGAGGGTGGTGGAGCGGAGGCGTAACAGGGGGAGGGATGGAGGGCCAGGTCCATGTAGGGGTACTGGAACCCCGAACTGAGGCGGAGCCGACGGAGGGAGAAGCCATGATGGAGGAAGGGTTGGCTCCTGCATGGGGCCGACCGACGGAGGTGGAGCCGGTGGAGCCCGAGGCGGAACCGGAGAGTCGATGGTCCTGGGCGACACAGAGGTTTCGGAGGGCCAAGGCGGAACCCAAGGCTCTGGCGACCCCGGCGGAGATGGAGGTCCGGAGGTACGCAGCGGAGCCGGAGTGACAGAGGAACGAGGCTGTGCCCACGGGAGGGAGGAGGTCCACAGAGCCGGCAGGACGGAGTGACGAGGCGCAGCCGGAGGAGTAGAGTCCAGAAGCGAAGGTGGGGCGACGACTGACCGAGGCGGAGCCGGAGAGACGATGGAGCCCGGAGGAGCTGGTGGGCCGACGGCCGACAACGGAGACGAGGGAGCACAGAGCCGGGGTGGAGCCGCAGGGTCGGAGGGCCGGGGTGGAGTCCAGGACTCTGAGACTGGAGGTGATGGTGAGGGGTCCTTCAGTCTGGACACCGATGAAGACTGGCAGTCCCACGGCAAGTCCTCTGCACCGAAGGTGGGATGTGGGTGAGCAGAGGGACTGTCAGGAGACAGAGGTAGCGGAACTGGAGCAGCAGGGAGGGTGGGTGGGAACAGTCCATGCATGAGCTCCGTGACCAGAACCGGGCAGACAGGAATCTCAGGACGACTGGATGGAACCAGCGGAGTCTCTGGAATGCTGGGTGGAACCAGCGGAGTCTCTGGAAGGCTGGGCGGAACCAGCGGAGTCTCTGGAAGGCTGGGCGGAACCAGCGGAGTCTCTGGAAGGCTGGGCGGAACCAGCGGAGTCTCTGGAAGGCCGGGCGGAACCAGCGGAGTCTCTGGAAGGCCGGGCGGAACCAGCGGAGTCTCTGGAAGGCCGGGCGGAACCAGCGGAGTCTCTGGAAGGCCGGGCGGAACCAGCGGAGGCTCTGGAAGGCCGGGCGGGACCAGCGGAGGCTCTGGAAGGCCGGGCTGAACCAGCGGAGGCTCTGGAAAGCTGGGCTGAACCAGCGGAGGCTCTGGAAAGCTGGGCTGAACCAGCGGAGGCTCTGGAAAGCTGGGCTGAACCAGCGGAGGCTCTGGAAGGACGGGCTGAACCAGCGGAGGCTCTGGAGAACTGGACGACCCCAGCGGAGACTCAGGAGGGCTGGGCGTCTCCAGCGGAGACTCTGGGAGAGCAGCCATCTTGTGCAATGGCTCTGGAAGGGGGCCCATCTTGAGAGCAGACTCTGGAAGGGCAGCCATTTTGCGAACAGAGTCTAGAAGGGAGGTCATCTTGTCAAGAGACTCTAGAAGGGAGGCCATCTTGCTTACAGACTCATGCGGGTCCATATTGTGATGCTGGAGAATAAAGCTGCTGGATCCTTGTAGTGGCGAGGTCTTCTGTCACAAGGAGAGTCAGAGACGTGCGGATCCATTTGCAGCATTTATTTAGAATCGTCAACAGGCCAGAATAATCACCAGAAAACAGGAACAACGTAGGTAATCCGGGAAACAGTTCAATAGACAGGCAATGGTCGCAATGGCAGGAAGCAGGAATCGTCAACGGGGTACACAGTCCAGAGTCATACACAGATAATCCAACACAGAGAGAAACGCTTAGAATTACGACCATATGGAACGATAAGACTTCGCAAGGTGGCTGTGTGTGTGAGTGGCTTAAATGCATGTGGGTAAATTTGAAACAGGTGTGTGCAGCAATCAGTTCAGTGGGAAACGAGGAGCAGCTGTGTGCAGTGATTGGTGCAGTGGCTTATGGGGATTGCAGTCCAGAATGTGTGTGCAAGAGTGCATGATGAGAAGACAGACCAGATACATGACAGTATACATCTCCGACCAGAAGACTAACAATTAAATTAATTTTTCTACCTATTAGATTGTGTTTTTTTAAATGTCTACACCTACCCCAACCCTAAACTTAGCCCTTACTAGGGTTGTGACGATGAGGAAATTTCCCCACCGGTTAATTGACATGTGACAACACCGGTAATACCGGTATCACCGTGGGGGTGGGCGCATGCACTATAATTACTATAATTAAAAACTGAACATAGCTACAATGCGTCATATTTCATTTATCACGTGAGGAGAACGAGAGGAGTCGAATTTACAGAAAGAGAATGGCGGACAATTTAGTGTCAAAACGCTATGCAAAAGCGCCCATTTGGCAATATTTTGGGTTCAAAGTTTTTTTTTGTAGTTTCGTTGTCGTCCATTCAAACAATTGACGCCGAATTGCCAATACCGGCAAAACTGAAAGTGAAAGCATAATACGCACGCATTTATAAGCTATTTAAAAGCAGAAAAAACGAGGAAAAGAGCTCTTTATAGCCAAACAGGCGCTTTTGCATTGCGTTTTGACACTAAATCATCCGCCATTTTCTTTCTGTAAATTCGACTCCTCTCGTTCTCCTCACGTAATAAAAAAAATGAAATATGACGCATTGTAGCTATGTTCAGTTTTTATGCTCTCGTCTTAAGTAAATTATTTATAATTATATTTTCCATTTAATTCAAATAAATAATAAAAAAACGAATAGGCATACTTTAAAAAAAAAAACGAATAAAATGTGGGGACGGTGTCACGGTGGAAAAGTGATGTCACCGGTGTTGCGTCTTAAAACCGGTAACACCGTCAACACCGTCTATCGTGGCAAGCCTAGCCCTTACTATAATACAAAAACAGTATTATTGTTGTACAGTGTGATAATAATAACGTTAGATTGATGTGCGCATGCCCAGTAGCGAATCCTGTCTCCCTTCTAGCAAAAACCGGTTTACCCTTATGTCCCAGAGGAATATGAGTGGGGAACAGGTGAGTTTCTGCCATACTATATTTATAATTAAACATTTGATGTTTTCACAATGCTGACTCCACCACAATGTCAGTGAAATTCAAAATATCTCCTTTAAAGTGGTTAATGCTAATGATCAGTTAATGGCTTGGCATGGCTAAACATTTAAGCTAGGCCTGGATCGCGGGATAT
>NC_133373.1:17376684-17478197 GCF_049309525.1 Garra rufa | reverse complement strand
GGATATAAAAAATATATTTTATATACTATATAATATATTATATATTATTATTATATATTGTATATTATATATACTTTTATGTAATTTGTCCATATATACGATTTTTTGTTGCTGCAACTTTTAGCAGGTAACACTTTGCAATAACAGTACATGAATTATCATGCATTAATTCGTGAATTAGTAATTTCTTGACTATGAACTAATGATTAGTTAAGACATGTATTAATCAAGAACTAATGAAGAACTAACGTAACTACGACATGAGTCATATGAATTACTGCATGAATGCAATAGCCTACTGCTAGAAGATATTTTGAATTTCACTGACATCGTGGTAGAGTCAGCATTGTAAGAACATCAAATGTTTAATTATAAATATAGTAAGGAAGAAACTCACCTGTTCCCCTCTCATTATCCTCTGGGAAATAAGGGTAAACCGTTTTTTTAAACGTTATTATTATCACACTGTACAACAATAATACTGTTTTTGTATTATAGTAAGGGCTAAGTTTAGGGTTGGGGTAGGTGTAGACATTAAAAAAAACACAATCTAATAGGTAGAAAAATTTATTTCATTGTTAGTCTTCTGGTCGGAGATGTATACCTTCTAGCCAACACAGGTAAACCATATAAACACGTTTGAGGTCTCGGGAGAATAGAGTAAATTGAACGATAGCGCCATCTGCTGTTTTGCAAGAGGAAGTTGCTCCATTGCATTTGTGAGAAGATATGGATGCATTTGTGAGAAAATCTGTCTGTACACGTGTGAGAAACCAAGTTTTCCTCACAAAAAGTATACATATTTGCAACACACCTCTGCATTTTCTCTCAAATTGACTTGTGTTTGTGCATAGAACTTTTTGTTTGTTTGAAAGTCGATTTTTTCTTTGCAAAGCAGATTGTGTTTGTTTGCAAAACGCTGTATTTCTTTGTTTAATTTTGGCACATAAATAACTCCATACTAACCTACCTAAATAAGATAACATTTACCACTGATTTTTAACCTTATTCTAACATGCATTTTCCTGGTCTTTAGATACCCAAGTGCTTTTGTTACCTGGGGTCCTCAAACTTCACATCCAGGTAAGAAAAACTTCAGAATAGATACAATTACAGCTATAACTATTCCCAGTTAAGTAAAAAATAGGTGTGTTATATTGTACTGTCATCAGGCTGTGAATGTTGATCAGATTTTACTTTTTGACAGGATCCATCTGCCTCTGTGAAGAAAAGAAGAGAAGTGGTCCTGAGATGCCTGATTGAGTATATGGGCAGAGATGGGAAGACCTCATCAGTGTCCACCACGTATGTATTGGGCTTAAAGCTACTTGTCTGTTTTTCTGTCTGAATAAATTAATATTGTAATGATATGGGGTAATTACATTTGCTCTTGAAAGATTTACGGAGATTTAAATTTTGTAGCTTAATAAACAGTAATGTGATGACCAATCAGGTACAGGCAAGGACAATTGCATTGTTTTAATGTAATGCATCCTTTGAACCAGAAAAAATACAACACTCATGCTACAGTAGAAGTAGATACTGATAGTATAGTACCCACACTCTATGGCATTGTCATGGTAGATTTCGCTCTGCCCACATGCTCTAGTCTCAGTATCCATCTAGTATTCACCACCTTTAGTGACAAACGTACAATTTTGACTTTGTGTTGTATCTGTATTCTACCTGTCTGCTATATTCATCTCATTACCTGATTGTCTGACCAAACTCTTGATTTTTTTTTTTTTGTCTCCACCAATAGAGTCATGATGAAACAGAGGTGCATGCTGTGCTTGGTACCCAAGAAAATTTACATGTGCCATCAGCCCGACACGCTTGAGATTACAGGATGAAAATGCACTTATACAGTGTTTGTTTTATATTGTGTACATCTGTGGCCACAATTATTGGCTGTTTTGTAGTCACTGTTAAAAGTGAAAGACATTAAATAAATGTTATTGTCTTCAATCTATCTTCCCATCTTTTTCTTCTTCAATTGAATTTGTAATTGTTATTGACAAAGTCTGTTTATGTAAAGTTCATCACTGTAGTGCTTAGAATATAGACATTTACATTTATTTTCTGAGGTTATAGCCAGGACTCAATTAAAATGTTTATTCACATATGATTGAAGTTCATTAAACCTAATTAAAATGAGTACAGGTTACTTGTAACAACCCATAAATAAGTTACCTGTACCAAGAAAAGTAGGTTTATCTAACTGAGTAATGCTAGTACTATTAGTTAAGGCAACTTGATTTTGTTGCATTTGTATTAAGTAATATTATAGTGTTTATTATACTTAAAAAAGGCTGCAAGTTGACTGAACTTAAAACATCCAATGCAGCCGCTTGCCTCACTTTTTATAAGTTAGATCTAGGTATTACTTTTTACAGCGTACTTGTAGTGCAATGTTTAAATGACAGTTTGACATTAAAATATTAATAATTATTTGCAGCTTAAGCAAATTAGCTGCCTTTGTATCAGTAAACTGTACGTTCACAGATTGCCAAAATACAACATTACAACACGTCTACTACTGCACTCCCATACATAAGCTCCATAAAGAGAAACTGCCTTAATGTGCCAATCACATGAGCACTTGATCCCAGCATATGGTATTCATGACTGTGTGGACAATCCTTTCTGATGTCTTCACACAGAAAATGAGCAATAGAGCGCAGGGAGTATCTGTTATCTGGCCTCTCAATGCATGTGATAGTCACATCTTCTTTCACACTTATCCACATCCACCCAAACACACTAAGAACTCAAAGTGTTCATGTCTTATTGAAGTTGACAATGGACAAGAGCGATACGCCGGAAAGTAATTATGAGGGAAACCGCACTGCCTCCCACGCAATCATCTATGTCAGCGGCCATGGCAAAAAAACATGAAGCTCTATTAAATATGGCAGATCGACACAGAGAGTATTAATTTTCACTTACATGGTCATATCCCCAAATGCACATTTTATTAATCTATTTTACAGAAGTCTTTTTAAACAGGATGTTGCACAGCAGACTAGTTGCAAAACTCAAATTGAGTGGTTTTATACTTGAGGTCATGGCCTATGTAATTTCTGTGCATTTATTTACCTTATTTTACTTACTTGACTTACATGGTTTTGTCTCATGTTTTATTAATCTTATTTTTAGAAGTATATTAACAGGATGTTTCAAGTCACAAAAATAAATATAAAAAATAAAATTGAAATTCAATAGCCAAGCAGTTGACTTGAGGTCATGTCCTCCCTAATCATTATTGTGTTGAGAAATGGACAGGTAGTTGTTCGCTTTGCCCCCTGCTCATAATTAGACCTTGCTCACGCATACCTGCCTGCGGCTTTAGTGGAAACAGCGGCGAATAGCAGTCTGGTCTGCCGTGACCACCCCATTAAAGTTCCTACAATTTAAAACTGCTTCACTGCTGCACAAGAGCGGCCATTATTGCAAAAGTTCACACTGGAGTCAAAGCTATTTTTGTTCATTTTCCGGTGTCTGAAAAGTAGATACAACCAAAATGCATTGAGCTTGAAAATTACAGACCAAACCCAACAAATACTTTGCCACACCAGCAGGAAACTGGTCTGAAGGCATGATATGACAACACCTGATTTTTTCTACAAACAAGATTTACACAATGAGGCATATTTATCAAACATCAACTTTCAAATGCACAATTTCTTCCCCAAATTCAGTGTTCTGTTGAAAAAATCAAAAGCCAGTTTAAACAGGAGCTACCTGCACTAGTTTAGCTCTGTGGCAAGCATAATTAAATAGAAATTGATATTGCTTCAAAAAGGGCAATAATAATTAAAATAAATAAATAAATACACAAAATGATTGGGAATCACACACTACCCAACTTTTAAGTTGTTCCAAACAAACTCACGCAGAGTTTTTTCTCCGAAAATAAGCCAAGCGGTCAGAATGGCCTCCCACTGCCAATTGGATGAAATCATAGACAGAACACTATGATTTTGTCCTGAAGAAAAAAAAACAAACAGCAAACTGACTCTGACTTCTGGCAGTTGTGCAGTGAATTCCAGTCTTTATTTTGTATAATAAATAAGTTATATTATTTTCAACTGAACATTAAATTATGTTACAAAAGAGTATGGTTTTGTTTATTTAGGGGACACTGTATTATCGTCATCTTTTGGCCATTTCAGTCAGTCTTAGACAGCATTGGTTCAGCTCCACATGATAACATCTGCAATTGGTAACACTAAAAAAATGCCACTTGCAATCAAGTAGTAGAGAATGCAGGCACAAACTGTAGGCACAACTTTTTGCGAAATGATTCACCATTTTAAACCATGGTGACTTTGGTGTTTTGAAAGACACCTGCACATAAAAACAGTACAATACCAAAAATTCATAAGAGATTGCTTAGTTATAATCCCATCATTTTGTTCCTGTAAGATAATCAAGGATTTTTGGTGGATTTTAAAAAGTCTAAGTTGCATTTCAAAACCTAGGTGATTACAACAATCATCACAGCAGCTCAGGAATAGTGTGGTTTTGTTGATCCAAGTGGCAATTTGATATAACAGAAGGACAGTGACTTCAATCAAAATACACAGATTGCCCTCAGAGAGCTTTAATACAATGTCTCAACTGCATAACAACCCCTCAACTGCTCTGTTAGAATACAGCATGAAAGGAGAAGGATGAAAGTGAATCCGTTCATATTGAATCAATCAGTAATGTATATGTAGATTATACAGGCCCCTTTGTTTATTTACGCATGCTAATTTGTCACCAGGCAAATGCAACATTATAGTGACACAAACAGCTTGTGACAGAGATATTATATATGTTAGAAAAAAATCAAGTTCCATGTACAAGGCTCTTTGTTTAACAACTGACAAAACCTTTATCCAGTATTTAAATTAGTCTGTTACTGTCACAGTTCTGTCTGTCTTGTCATTGGTTTTTCCCATTTGTCTTCCCCCCGTTGATCTGTCATTTGGTTTAGCCCTCGTCACCGTCATCTGTAACACCTGTGTTTTATTATCAGTCATCCATGTCACCTGTGTATCTTGATTAGTTTGTCTTTAAGAGTCTGTCTTTGAGTTCAGTGTATTGTCGGTCCTTAACGTTTTGATGTGTGTGAAAGCTCTTCGTGTTCCTGCCTTGTTCCTCTTGGAGAATTATATTAAATATATTGTATTTGTGAATATCGTCTATCGTCTCGTCTAGTCCTGCATACACCCTTGACAGAAGGACCGACCTAAACAGTTCCCCAGCGTGTTTCCCCTGCTTTATTTTTCGTTTTTCTCAGAGTTTATTTTTTGGTTTTTATCATGGACCCTGCTGTGAGCATCATTCTCCTGGAGCAGGGGGATCGCTCTCTCGAGGACTACACCAGAGACTTCGTCCACCTCGTGCCTTACACGCACTACCCGGACTACTGCCTCTGTACCTTCTTCCGTAAGGGACTGAACAACACCATCAAGAGGCAGTTGTCCGGGGAAGGTCCTCGAGAGAGCATCGCTGATTTCATCGTGTGGGTGCTGGTGTCCAGCAGATCTTCGTCGAACGCGGAGGACGACACCAGCCCCACACCTGACCCAGAACCCAGCCCAACATCACCCCGACAAGCGGAGTTGCAGCCCGAGCCCACCGACGATGGAGAGCCAGAGCCGAGAGCGACAGAGCCAGAGCTGGACCCATCGGACCAGGTGCGAGAGCCGACTGCAACATCCGTGACGGTGGAGTATGACGTGGAGCTAGAGAGGGCTACAGAGAGCCCTGCCCACTGCACCACCGCTGAGGGTGAGCTTGGATCTATTTCTGGGGATTTAATAGACTTCTTCTCGGATCTTGCCCAAGATAACTCTGGTAACTTAATTGACTTTGATATGGAAATATCCGTCTGTCCTGTCTGCCCGGAATTCCCACCCACCCACCCTCTGTCATCTGATGCCATGTTTGTCTGGCCGCCGCTGTCCCCTGACAGCCCCTCAGCTCACCCTCAGCCCACCACCTGTGCAGTGGGCTCGCCGCGGGACTGCCAGCTTCCATCGGCGTCTCGGCTGGAGGATCCCTCAGCTCCGCCTCCAGCCTCCGAGTCCTGGACTCCGCCTCGGCCCTTCGACCCCGCGGTTCCACCACGGCTCTCGACGCCCTCCTCTACACCGTCACCCGTCGATCCACCAGCTCCACCGGGCTCCATCGTCTTTCCGGCTCCGCCCTGGTCAGTCGTCACCCCATCGGCTCCTCAGGACTCTGCTCCTCCGGCTGTGCCTCGTCGCGCCGTCCCACCGGCTCCTTGGGACTCCTCCTTCCTGCGGGCACAGCCTCCATCCTCTGTCGCTCCGGCTCCGCCGCGGATCTCCGGGACTCCGCCTCCGCCTCGGGCGCCAGAGCCTGTTCCACCTTGGCCCTCCGGATCCTCGGCGTCACCCCGGATCATCGGCTCTCCGTCTCCGCCTCGGGCTCCTCCTCCATCTGCTCCGCCTCTGTCGGTCGGCCCCATGGAGTCGGCGGTCCTCCCTCCACCATGGCTCCTCCCTCCGTCGGCTCCACCGTGGGCCGTCATCATGGCTGTGGTCTGGGTCCTGTGGATTTCCTCCTGCTTCAGGTCCCTCCTGTGTCTTCCCTGGCTCCTCCCTCCGTCGTCGCCCCCATGGACTGTCTTCTGTGTTACCTGGACTTTTGTTCTGGTCCTCCTCCGGGGGTTGCGTCCTCCGCCGGAGCCCCCTCCCTCATTGACTTTGGTTTCCTGGTTTTCCGCCCCTCTCGTTTTTTCGTTTTTTCCACGGCGCGAGGACGCGCCTTTCCGGAGGGGGGCGTAATGTCACAGTTCTGTCTGTCTTGTCATTGGTTTTTCCCATTTGTCTTCCCCCCGTTGATCTGTCATTTGGTTTAGCCCTCGTCACCGTCATCTGTAACACCTGTGTTTTATTATCAGTCATCCATGTCACCTGTGTATCTTGATTAGTTTGTCTTTAAAAGTCTGTCTTTGAGTTCAGTGTATTGTCGGTCCTTAACGTTTTGATGTGTGTGAAAGCTCTTCGTGTTCCTGCCTTGTTCCTCTTGGAGAATTATATTAAATATATTGTATTTGTGAATATCGTCTATCGTCTCGTCTAGTCCTGCATACACCCTTGACAGTTACACATCTTCAAACATAAAATTTCTAAAGCTTAGGAAATGTGGCATATTAAAGTAAAAAGTACTAAGCGGCGGGTAATACACATCTGTATTGATTAAAGAAATATTTGACATTTTAAACAGCATTAATAACTGCTGGTACCATGTTAAATTGTACATTGTATTTTATCAGGATTACACAGTTATTATTCACATATCTTTTGACAACAGACCAGTGCATGAAACAGTGCTGCTGAGACCAACAATCGTTTGGAAATGGGTTGTTTCCACAGCTGGTCTGTTACGGTCTGATGCTGAAGAACACATAATTGTCACAACACTGAGTTAGCCACAACAAAATTATTCCATCTGTATGTTTTGTGTTATCATTAAATATACATCATGAAAATGTAGCCAAACTTCCAGTCCATTTTTAGCCATGGTAAAAAAAAAT
Organism: Garra rufa; assembly: GCF_049309525.1. Taxonomy (NCBI): domain Eukaryota; kingdom Metazoa; phylum Chordata; class Actinopteri; order Cypriniformes; family Cyprinidae; genus Garra; species Garra rufa. The sequence continues at coordinate 17,470,639 of NC_133373.1, read as the reverse complement.
GTCACCATTGTAAGTGCAACATTCGGAGTAAATGTCACTGCACAGGCAATCATGCAGAGGAAAGGTGTGGGATCTGTTGATTAAGGATATGAATAAATCAAAGCATATGGCTAAATACTCATCTGACAAACACAACAGTACTTAAAGCAACACTATGAATTTAAAAATATATATATATATATACAAAAAGTAATTCCTACTTAATAAAAACATACATTGAAGATTTAACTACATACCCAAAATGATCTTATTCATGTGTATTTTATGTGGGGTTCTACCACATTTAGTTACATTTGTATAAACAATAAAACACAATATTGATGTATTGACAGCATTTAAAGAGTAAAATTATTGAAGGATTCAAGTTTATGAATCTTCATTTATGAATAGTAATTCAATCAAATTTCATTTAAAACTTGTTGCTTCAAGAAGACAAAGGTTTTCTGTCAGTGATATTAAATGCTCTTTAGCTCTGACCTGTTTTGTCATTACAACATGCCATGGTTTGGGTGTTGTTTTATTTTTCTAAATACTGTCAACATTTTAAGAAAAGGTTAGGATTATGTCTACAGTGTCACATGATGCTTCAGAAATCACTCTAGCACTTTATTTGAGAACCAATTCTCAGTTGCTTTTTAGTATGCATATATAAGTGTGTTGGCAGTGTGTGAACACAACCACCCTACAATGATAAAAATACACCCACTTCTAATTTTTAATCCCCATTAAACCAAATCAGTCTCACTAGACCTTTCTAATTCTTTGAGCAGTGTGACGCCACTCCTTCGGACCTGCCCATGGCTGCTGACTGACAGTCCTAAATTACCACCATAGTTTCCACCCACAGCGAGTTGTCTTTGGGTGTATGCTGGCCTTAATTTTCTCGAGCAGCTGTAACGTCAACAATTTCTTGTAAGCAATCCCGGTGTTCTTTGTTTGGATGTAAGACCAAACACAAGAGTTTTCATTTTCTCCCAACTTCTCAGCCACTGAGGATTTGGATTACTTGTGGATTACTTTTATTTTTGATGGGTTGCGTCAAGGAAAAACTTTAGTCTATTGCCACGTCACAAACGGTGACAACAGCACAATGTATTTTAAACCCGGAAGATGAAAATAGCGCAAAAAAGCTCAAAATTAACCAGTTCTCTCAAACAATTAATATTAACAGATGCTAACGTTACTTTCTATGATGTGCAACACAAACACTTCTGCTAAAATCTCAGAAAAAGTAAAAAGTTTAAAACCCTTTAAACCTACCCCATAACTAAATATAACAACTACCTTACTAAATATTAATAAGCAGCAAAGTAGAAGAATATTGAGGCAAAAGTCGTAGTTAATAGTTAATAGTGAGAATTGGACCTTAAAGTAAAGTGTGACCATAATTCTTACTAGAATAAGTAAGACATGTACAGTAGTAGTATTGCTTTAATGGGCAAGTGTGCAGCGTCTAGCTTTATGTCAATCTCTGACTCTAAACTCATTTTTTTTATTTTAGAACTGATCACAACCCAGAGCAGCATACCCCCCACTCCCAAATCCTGTGCCCAACATATCAGTCTGACAGCCCTGCTGTGATTTAAATCAAACTGCAGTCTGCATAATACCAACAACATTCCTTTCTGGCCTGAGGACACAAGCCAACAAATGTAGACAAAACCGCAACAAACAAATCAACCAGCATTCAAGTGTAAATATACGGTTCGACTATTCCTGACCTCTTCACAACAATAATATCTGGTTATGTTGACATAAATGTGACATTGTTTTTCTTTTCTTTTTTTTCTGTAGACCTAAATCTAAATAGGAACTGAATACAGTGGTTTGTTATTCTTCGACATGTTCCTTGGTTTGTCTCAGAGTTTGTTTATTGCTGCCAATGGTTTCTGTAAACACTAGCCATCTATTCTTAATACTGTGGAAATCAAAAGTCAACTGCATAGTCTAGTTGCTAAGGGAAAATGCTAACTTTTCAACGTCATATCACAACAAAAGCAAACCAGCATAAAAATGTCAAAGCAAACTAGTGCAGCCAAATCACATTCATTTATATAGTGCTCTGTACAATTTCAAAGCAGTTTCACATTAATAAACATGAAAAATAGCAGTGTTAAAGTTGTAAAAGTCAGCAACAGCTATACAGATGGCAATATGTCATTATTCCAATATGTTGATCAAATAATGTCATTATTTAGTTCTTCAGTGTTGATTTAATTCAGTTCAATGAAAGTGTAGATGTTTCAAAGTAAGTGTTATTATCCATCTTAATTCAGTTTAAATTTTGCTCTCATCTGAAATTGTCAGTGCAGTTATATACAGTCATGCGAAAAAAATCAGGCAACTAAAACCTCAGATGAACAACATCACATGACATATCACACCGTGTTATTATTTAATTAACAAAACTTAAGCCAAAATGGAAACCCTTACTTGAAAAAAAAGATTCAACTGGCTGTAGATCCACTTTTAGCAGCAATAACTTGAAGTAATCATTTTTTTTATTACTTTATCAGTCTCTCACGTTGTTCTGGAGGGACCTTGGCCCACTCTTCTTTACAACGTTGCTCCAGCTTATTGAGATTTGTGGGCATGTTTATGCATGACTCTTGCCACAGCATTTAAGTGTAAAATGTAAAAGACTGGATGACCAATAATTTTCTACTATTAAATTCAGATAAGATCGAGAAATTACTTATTGGACCAAAAAACAGTTCACAGAATCTCTTAAATTGCAATTTGCAACTAGACGGATGTAATGTTATTTCCTCTACAGCCAAAAATCTGGGTGTTACAATAGACAGCAACCTGTCTTTTGAAAATCATATTTCTCGTTACAAAAACAGCATTCTTCCATCTTAGAAACATTTCCAAGTTACGGAACATGTTACCTGTTTCCGATGCAGAAAATTTAGTTCATGCATTCATGATGTCTAGACTGGACTATTGTAATGCACTACTAGGTGGCTGTACTGCATCTTCAATTAACAAGCTACAGGTAGTCCAAAAAGCAACTGCTAGAGTCCTTTCCAGGTCAAGAAAATATGATCATATTACCCCAATTTTACAGTCTCTGCACTGGCTACCTATTAGGTTCCGTATCACTTACAAAATAGTACTTCTTACCTATAAGGCCCTTAATGGTTTAGCTCCTGCATACCTAACTAGTCTTCTACCACACTACAATCCATCACGCTCCCTAAGGTCGCAAAACTCTGGACTTTTGGGATAGCAAAGTCCACTAAAGGAGGGAGAGCCTTTTCACATTTGGCTCCCAAACTCTGGAATAGCCTCCCTGATAGCGTTCGGGGTTCAAACACACTCTCTAAATTTAAATCTAGATTAAAGACTCGTCTCTTTAGCCAAGCATTCACATAATGTATCTCATAACCTTGTACTTCAGTTGCATCTGATCAAACATCAACACTCTTCAGCTTGGGCTAAACACATAATTTTTGCTTGGTTGGAACAGCAGCTACACTAATTATTTCTCTATTTGTTTCTCTGTTTCTGCCACGGGATTTCCATAGATTTGCTGGTGTGCTTGGGATCACTGTCCTGTTGAATGACCCAACTCTAGCTGTCAGACTGATGTCCTCACATTTGACTCTAGAATACTATGGTATACAGAGGAGTTTATGGTCAACTCAATGATTGTGAGGTGATCAGGTCCTATGGCCACAAAACAAGCCCAAAATCATCAGCCCTCCACCAGCATGTGTGACGTTTGGTATGAGATATTTGTGCTAAAATGCTCTTTAGGCTTTCACCAAACTTAGCACTGCATTAAGGCCAAACTTTAGTCTTGTCTGTTCAAAGGACACACATTTTATGGTTTGTTTAGATGCAATTTTTTTAGAGATAAAATGTGCTGCCATTTTTTTTTTTTTTTTAGATAAAAGAGGCTTTCTTCTGGCAACCCTTCCGAACATGCCATACTTGTCCCATATGTTTCTAATTATATTGTCAGTAACTTTATCATTTTACATATTATCTAAGGCCCATAGAGTCTGCAGTGAAGTTCTTTGGTTATCTGCCATTTCTCTGAGCATTACATAGTCTGATCTTGGGGTGAATTTGAAAAATTTCAATGTAGAATGATGGACTTCAATTTTTTTGGAAATGGCCATTTTACTCTTCCCAGATTGATGGCAGCAACAATTGCTTTTCAATTGCAATTCTTACTCTAAGATCATTGCTGATGTATTTTCTCTTTGACATTGTGTTAACACACACCTAAAAGCTTCAGAACGGCTTGTTTTGGCCCGATAATTTTACTTTTGCCTTTTAAACCTTTTCAATTGTGGCTACCTGATCAGTTTATTAATTAACCATAACCATTAATTAAAATGAGTAAACATCATACTTGACAAACCCATTACTTGAATAAATCCCTTGCTTCACACTTAAAAAAAATGACACTATGTCCAAATCTGTACACTGTAACGAATTGCTGTAAAAATTACAGCAATATTTTACAGCAGCTGGTTGTATTCCTTATAATCAAAGTCCCTTTAAGGCAAGTCATGTCACTCGGCGGCCATCTTTGAAACGCCTCTCGGGCATACAAGTGCAGCTCCTATCTGTTTGAATGGGGAAACATCAAATTCTCCAAAACTGTTCACAAAGTTTACGATTAAATTTCATATTTTAAATCTCCAAAGAAATCCAACAAGAACTGCCTCATAAATATGGTTCCTTGTGCTCCAATAGCATGAAATAAACGCTTATTTTTCCGGCTAGATGAGCCAGTGCGTAAGCGCAGTACTGAGCGCACGTCTTACAGCGCCGATTGTTTCTATAGCAACCGGGACTTCTAACGGCATCTGCAGTGACGCGCTGACTTTTCTAATCAACGATTGGCTCTTTCACTAAGAAGGCGGGGCTTCGCGGCCATAATGAGCGTTGCATTTTTCCCCATTCAAAACTACACGAGTGACATGTCTTGGGTATTCTAGTCTTTGTTATAATACAGCTAATACAGCATATTGCTGTAAACCGCAATGCATTCTGGTAAATTTCAAATCTAAAGAGGCGGGATTATCTTCAACAGTCGACATTCGGGAGCAGCAAGAAGAACGATTCACTGTGGTAAGTGTCTTATTTCTGTTTTATTTTTCATATTTCGTAACTGTATTAGTATATTAAGGTGTCATAAACATTCGCGGTAACCGCAGATTAATGAATCCTCTGTCCGCGGAGCGCGAGAGAGACTCGTGCGGGGATTCGGCAGCACGGTCGCAGGATGGATTTTACACATTCCCCTGCCTTATATCGGCTATAGGCGTAACATCTCTGGGTTCCTACGTTAAGAATTACAAGCTTCTTCGGCAAAAGATGTGATTCACGGTGACGTCGTGCTGATCAGCACACTTTCTCATGTTTATTTTATGATGTAAAACAAATTTGCACAGGCAGCCATCTGTTAACACGGGCGCCGAAATAAAACACGTATTTAGGGCTCGCGATTCGCGGTCAGCCGCTCACGGAGGATGTGTGTGTCACGTAAACTCTAAACTGTGCTGTTAAAGCGGTTAGCGTAAGCAGTGAGATGTAGGACCTTTGATAACTTGCTTATTCGCTTATTTTTTGAATGTAACGTTAATGCTTTTTGCTAACTTTGATTTGAAGAATGCGTTAATCCAGCCCACTGTCCTGTCTGGCCTGTTCGCAGCATACTACATATTCTGGACTAACGTTACCAGGAGGAGACAGACGGAGTTTTGGAGTTCATTCAAAGGTAATATTTGCATTTTAACAATCTGAGTACCTGCATTTTACATGTAGTAGATGTGATAGAATATGTTTCTCAACTCAAGAAGAGAGACGTTTGTTTTAGGGAGAATAATTCAAATGTACAAAAGCTAAAACTAATGTGAATTACATATTGTCTGATTCCTGACTGTTTTGTAGATATTTATCCTGAGAGAGAAACAAAGATGTTGAAAGGCAAAGACCCATCTAAAACGACAGGGCACAGAAGAAACCAGTTAAAGTGAGCCCAAGTTACCAGTCTTCTTTGCAATGCGAAGGATTTTCAGTGGAATTGCTGGCATGTAAGTACACATACACCAAGATATTTTTTTCTTTTATTATGTTCTTTTATCCTTTATCTACACTAGCGTTCAAAAGTTTGTGATCAGTAGGTTTTATGTTTTGAAATAAGTATCTTCTGCTCATCAAGGCTGCATTTAATTGATCAAAAATACAGGAAAAAATATAATGTTGTGAAATATTATTAAAATTTAAAATGTTTTATCCGTTTTAATATACTTTAAAATGTAATTTATTTCTGAATTTTCAGCATCAATACTCTAGTCTTCTAAATACTCCAGTGTCACATGATCCGTTAGAAATCATTGTATATGCTGATTTATTATCAATGTTAGAAGCAATTGTGCTTCTTAATATTTTGATACCCTGTGATACTTTTTTCAGGATTCTTTCATGGATTTTTTTTTTTTTACTTTTATCCAACAAGTATGTTACATTTAAATTGATTGTAAAGATTTATATTTTTAGATTTATCTTTTAAATAACTGCTGTTCTTTTAAACTTATTCATCAAAGAATCCTGAAAAAGTATCACAGGCTTCAAAACATACACTGACAACATTGACAATAAATCAGCATATTGATAATAAATGAGAATGATCTCTGAAAGATCATGTAACACTGGTGTAATGATACTGAACATTCAGCTTTGCATCTCAGAAATAAATTATATTTGAAAGTATAGTAAAATATAAAACTTGTAATCACAATTTTACTGTTTTACTGTTTAATATCATACTGATCTAACTGTAACAATCATCACTCTCTCTGCCTTTGACTGTATCAGTCATCCCTCTGTCTGTGTCTGACTGTATCATTGTTTTGTAAAATATCTAATGTATTGCCCTTTTTGTTCTTTTCTATATGTTTAGCTACTCTTTGCATCCTGGGATGGAACAGCATCTGGAGCTGAACTTTTCTCCTTTTTTGATCAGAAATTTTGTTGGACTCATTTGAGGCCTTGTTGTTTGGCCATGTTGGACTGTTCGTGAAGTTGTGAAAATTTATCAGTGTCTTTGTGGTATTTAGAACCATTTAATTATGACCATGTTGGTTAACTTGATGTTGGTTAAACTTTGGCTAAATATTACTTAAAATTTAGCAGGGTAAATTTTAGCAGGGTAAATATTTTCATGCCCAATTTATTTTGGAAATTCAAAATAATACTGAATACACTGTTCTATGACATTTCTTTCATGCAAATTTGAGAGTTATTAAATGAGAGATTTGTTAAATAAAATTGGACCTGTTTTTCAAGATTAAAATGTGTCAAATTATTATTATTTTTGTTTTTATTAAATAAAAGGTGCACTGAGTTCCCCTATCAGTCGAGTCACTTCGACGTTACATCGGGATCTCGCTTGAGAGACCGATCATCTCTGAGCCTTATATACAAAAGGCCAATTGAAAATTGGCATCACTCAAACAGACTTTCGCTTTCAGAGTGTTCATGCTCAAGCCTTTGACTCTTCAAGAAGAGAAACTTCACGTTCCTGCTGCTGCTGCCCTTCTCTGCTGGCGTGCGCCGATCTAATAAGAGACAATCTTTCTGAAAGAGTGAATTTCTCGGCGCCGCCAGCGGGGTCCCGCGGGTGGCCGTTTTCACGGCCACAAAAAGCCTCCTGCTCTCCAGCGAGCAAGCCCCATTGAGTGCACAGTGGTGCCGCGGTTTCCTCCCTGGGCAGACCGGGACTAAAAGAGCAATTTCTCACGGCCGTGTAAAGACGTTCTTTTCAGAATGGCTTTTCGGCCGTGCGCTTCTGGGTGCAGCAGTTACCTCACCTCTCTGGACGAACATGAAAGCTGCTTCACATGTCTGGGCCGCGAACATGCTGAAGCAGCTTTCACGGATGGTTCGTGCGTTCACTGTGAACGCATGACCATGGGGATGTTGAAGACTCGCTGCTCGCTCGCGGGTAGGCCCCCCCTCGCGCCCCACGGCTGGCGATTGGACCGGAAAAGTTTTCCTGCCGCGGTGGCGAGGCACGAGGGGGATTTACAAGTCTCGGTGCCGAACGTACCGCCGGCCCCAAAGGCCCTTCGGTCTTCCGCCCGTCAGCAGACCCCCGTCGAGATGCCAGAGCAGTACGCCTCCCCGCCAGTCGGGCTGGGCGTCTCCCTTTGGCGCTCCACAGGAGAAAGAGATGTCGGCCGCTGCATCAGAGGGAGAGTCAGGGAGTGAGGACGCCCTCCGTGGTTGCTGCTCCGTCGGAAATAGACTCCGAGCTCTCGGCTATGCTCCTCCGAGCCGCCAGGGGGATCGGTCTAGAGGTTACTCCATCGCCTGCGGCCGATCCTTCTCGGCTGGACGACTGGTTCCTGGGTAGGGCCCCGGCGGCATCTATGGCTCACTCTGGCCCAGATGGCAGACTCCAACAAAGCACGCTTTCTCGACGCTCCCGTCTCCCAGAGTTGCCTTTTCGGCGACACTGTCGAGGACTTCGCCCAGCACTTCTCGACAGAACAGAAACAGACGGAGGCGATTAAGCACATCTTGCCCCGTCGCAAAGTTCCCATCCCGCCGCCGGAGACGCCGCCTCCGCCTGTACGTCGCCGAGGGCGCCCCCCTGCGGCCACAACATCCACAGCTCTGCCCCCCGCGAAGGCCCACGACGCCAGGTTGGCGGAAGGGGCCCGCAAGCGCAGAGCCAGCCGCAGGAGAGCGGCGCCGGGCACAGGGACCGACCCGAAACACCCGCAAGAAAACTGCGAAACGTCCCTGACGCGGGCCTCCAGAGGTGATTGAGACTGCTCTTTAGGGGATGCTGACATCTACGCTCCCCGCTCCCGGTGGAGGGCCGGGGGCCACTGTGTACTTCAATGCTGCCGTCGGCCCATCGGTCGACGGTACCCACTTTTTCACAAAAAGAGCAAGTTTCTCACCTCTGGGCTCCGGCCTCGAGTTTCCTTCCTGAGCAGCATTTACACTGCTCGGAACCAGACTCGCGGCCGCTTTTTCGCCAGCGCGGGAACCAGGGAAGAAGGTAAGCACTGCTTAGTGCAGTTAGGCACTTCTCCAGGACGTTCATCCTTCTGGGTTTTGTCTCCTTCCCTGTCTTCCCCTAGGCTGCCCCACCACGGTCACGTCGGTCAACGTCCTACTGGCAAAGGACGCGATCCAGCCTGTCCCCCCAGCCGGGACGAGGTCAGGACCTTACAGTCCCGACTTCACGTGTCCAGTTAGAGTGGTGGGTTAACATCCGCCCTGGATGGAGCTCTGTTCCGGTCCCTTCTCAGGTTGTCGGCACACATGCTCACGACGAAGCACATACAAGTATGTTTCCATCTCCAGGGCTGGGTGGCAGCCGTCTGCCTGAAGGGCACCCGTTGTCACGTCTCGATCGCTCCGGACGCACACCCCTTCTGCGGCCTGCTCCGGGGCTCGAGCGCTCCAGCGTGAGGTGCTTCCATTTGGCCAGTCCCCCCTCCTCCCTGCCTTCTTTAGGCCACGGGAGCTCCCCTGTCCCCTCTTCGGCAGACAGGAATTCGCGTCTTCAACCGGCTCTTCGACTGGTGCTTTCCACCCCACTCGTGAGTTCCTTTGTGCGAATACAGGGGCCTGGTGCTTCGGCACCCCCGCCATCTGGTCCTTCAGGCTAACCGAGGGAAATCCTTTTCTCGGTCGGGAGCCCGACTCGGTCTTCAAGACGGCCCGCCTTGCTACCAAGAGCGCGCAGTCAGTGCTGTAGTCCCTGAGCTAATCAGGCACGATACAGCGGTCCCTCTCTAAATCAGAGGCTCCTGGGGCACATGACGGCTTTAGCCACTTCCCGCTCAGCTGTTCATGTGAGACCGCTTCAGCACGAGTCCCATGATGGGCATGGCATCTCGGCTCACTCCGGACTGGCGTTTTCCCGCAGTATTGCCGACAAGTCAGCCCGTGGCTTACCACGGCCTGGGTTGCCATGTACGACAGAGGCTTACAGCTCCTCCCCATCTGCTCCCATGGAGTCATACGTGGCAGATTTTGCTACTTGCCATTTACTTGAAGCAGGGAAACTCAACCGTGCAGCCGGTCGGCTCCCACGGCAGTCCACCCACCTACAGAATGGCGACTCCACCCCGTGACGCAGCTAGTTGGAGTTATATCGGTAAGGCCCAGCCACATCCGCTCGCCCTTGCGATTCCTCCCATTGCCAAAGTAACACTGGCACACAGCTGACCTCCGGGGCCCAAGTACGCCTTCCCCAGCGAGCCTCCTTGCGCAGATACTGTGCAAGTCCAGGGAGGACGAGGAGTAAGTCTGTAGGTTGCGCTACAAGGATGGCCCACCCGGACTTAGGTCTTAGTAATCATTCCCTCGCGGCAGTACGGTTGACACCGTAGACCTCTCCGGCCTTCCACAGGCCGTGATAGTTTGTATCACTCAGTACTGAGCTCCCTTGACAACAGGCAGGCTTACGCTCTGAGATGAGGTCTATTTGCTGGCATTCCTCTCGCTCAGAGGCACAGAGATACACGATTGCAGTAGTGCTTCCTGTCCTGCAGGAGAGTTGGAGCGCAGACTGTCCCCTCGACTCTCGGAATATATGCCGCCGCTTGGCCGCATATCACATGCAGTAGATGGAGCAAAGTAGGTAAGCACCCACTGGTCGTGAGGTCCCTCAGAGGTGCCCAGACCGCACCTCATACCCTCTGAGGACCCCCCCGTCGCCCTTCAGGGCCGCTCCATTTGAGCCACTGGCCTCAGTTGAGCTAGAATTCCTGTCATTAAGACAGCGCTCCTGACTGCCCTGGCTTAAAGAGGGTAGAAGACCTATAAGCTTTCTCTGTCAGTGAAGAAAAGGAACACCTCATAACCTCTTGGACCTCCCCGTCGCCTTCAGGGCCACGGGTCACTCCACTGGAGCCACTGGCCTCAGTCGAGCTAGAATTCCTGTCATTAAGACAGCGCTCCTGACTGCCCTGGCTTCCATTAAGAGGGTAGGATACCGACAAGCTGAGGTTCCCCAGAGGTGCTTAGACCGCACCTCATACCTCTTGGACCTCCCCGTCGCCTTCAGGGCCGCGGGTCGCTCCATTGGAGCCACTGGCCTCAGTCGAGCTAGAATTTCTGTCATTAAGACAGCGCTCCTGACTGCCCTGGCTCCATTAAGAGGGTAGGAGACCTACAAGCTTTCTCTGCCAGCAAAGCGTGTCGAGAAATTCGGGCCCGGCGACTCTCACATTACCGCTGAGACCCCGGCCCGGTTATGTGCCCAAGGTTCCCACCACACCTTTCCGCTATCAGGTGGTGAGCCTGCAAGCTCTGCCCTGGAGGAGGCAGACCCAGCCTTGCGATGTTGTGTCCATAAATGTGGAAAATAGAATCACTCGGCACTTCAGGCGCACCTAGCAGCTTCTGCTTAGGGGTTCAGCAGAAAGGGAATGCTGTCCCTAATCTGAGGTTGGCTAAATGGGTGGTAGATGCCTTCTCCCTGTTATACTCAGGGACAGCCATGATCCTTGGCTCATGGCACCTCACTAGCAGATGTAAAATCCGACAGCTGTGGGCTGGGCGACACCCTACCTTCGCTTGGTTCTACAACCTTGCATAGAGGCCGTTCTCCCGTGTCCTAACATAAGGACTCACAGGTGAGCGGGAAGACCGGCTGGTGTCGGCTTGCTGTGCCATTCCCACGTGGATCCTTGCGCTATTTCTCAGAATGTTCCCTCCGGCGAACCCTGGGTCCTCCTGTCCCGCAGTCAGGGCTAGGCGCGGAGTAGTCCTGCACTGTGATCCTGCCTGGGTCTCCTTCGCCCCGCAGGTTGTGGCTATACTTTTCATTATTCCAGCGGAAGATTCCGCCGTTTCCCTCGTGTATCCCTAAAAACCTTTATGGATATATTGAATTATTTTTATTTCCACATGTAAAAATTTCATGTGCTCCGCCCCCCCAACCCATGCTTCAGTACAACTGGCATCCCTGGAAAGGCCCCCTTATTGGGCCTCAGGGCGTTGGGAAGGTTACGTTACACTTCGCCTGCCGGCACGTATACTTGTCAGCACGTGAAGTTGTGCGTAACGCGGCGCCAGGGTCGTGGCCTGTTCAATGGGTCAGTTCCCAATGTAACGTCGAAGTGACTCGACTGATAGGGGAACGTCTAGGTTACGAAGGTAACCCTCGTTCCCTGAAGGAGGGAACGGAGACGTTACATTCCCCTGCCACGCCCCCAGCGAAAACCTGTTTGAGTGATGCGCGCCGCCATCTTATATACCCGTATGTACGGGGGCGTGGCCAGCGCGCACGTCCACTCGCCAATTTTCAATTGGCCTTTTCTATATAAGGCTCAGAGATGATCGGTCTCTCAAGCGAGATCCCGATGTAACGTCTCCGTTCCCTCCTTCAAGGAAAGAGGGTTACCTTCGTAACCTAGACGTTTCATACTATACAACACTTTATGCAGTTAAATATTGTTTAAAGCTTATGCAGTTAATAAATTGTTTCAATTGCTAGTCATTATTATTCAGCAATCTGGAAAATAAATACTGCAAATAAAGAATACAAAAAATAAAGTAGTACAATATTTTTACAGTAAAACGTTATTTAATGATTTCCAGTACACTTGTAAAATTGCGAACTATTGCTGCAATTTCACAGTAGCAGCTGTAAAAAAATGTATACATCGTTGCATGTATATATACAAAAATTGCTGTATTTTAACAGTAAAACTGTAGTTAATAATTTACAGTGCACTTGTAAAAAATTACAGTATTACTGGCAACCAAAGTTGCCAGTAACTTGCAGTAAATTTTTACAGTGTATGCTTTCAGAGTATGTAATTTGTTAAAAACCATTTCCAAATGATGAAATATGTTCTGTGGTGATAATTGTGTAAAGCATGGGTAACATTTGTTTACAATGTTATCGTATTACATGCACTTACTACAGTAATAATTAATATTATTTGCTGATTAATATTACTCTGTAAGTAATTGTATAATTACACTGTGATACAGAAACCTTAAAATATAGTGTAACCAAACCAGGAATATTTTCTCGGGCACACTAAATCCAACATGCTGGCATGGCTCCTTGATCCACATTTTCTTTAACTTCTGACATACAAGCTAAAATAATTTACGCTAGTGTTATTTAAGAAGTATAATTTAACCACATAAAACTTGGTCTGGGTACTAACATAGAGCTTACTCGAACAGCTCACTTTTTTCTGTCTTTTTTAACCCGGATTCTGACGACTTAGATTCATGCCCTCATGGGATAAAAAATATATAACTACATTAAATGTCCATTGGGTTCAGGTCAAGAATTGTCTGCCTAATGTTTCTTGAATAGTGTGCATTTGGATAACTTATATAGACAGATAACAACAACAAAAACAATAATAATAATAATAATAATAATAATATTTTTTTTCATCCCTATAATGCTACAATAATGGGCTATAATTTCACTGGTTTTGATAATAATTTGTCATATATCTTATATTGTGTATGTACAGTATAGCCAGTTACCACAGTATCATGTGCATTTTTTATTTATGTTTTTTTTTTTTTTTTTTTTTTACTTTTACCACAAAATTTACCAAACCTATAACAGTAGACCTACAGTTAAACACTGGATGTATTACACTGTGAAATCATCCGTTTTCAGGAAATGTACCAGCTCTGGTCTCCTGACTAAACTGACTAGGATTCATGGTCCCTCCTGATATGATTCATCTACCTCAGCACCATCAATCTACAGTCCTGCACTCAGAGTTGCTCAACACCTTCCCATCAGGCTCATAAGCTATATCCTGTTGCCATCATCGATCAAACATCACATAACAGTGATGGTCTTCAATTATGAACCATCCACTTAAAAGAGAGTAGTTTCACATGATCATGAACATTACATTCTGAAGGAGCCAGTGTATCAAGTATAATGGATACAGACCCAGCATGTCAAAATGACTGTTATGAAATACAAATACATTTTAAAAAATTAAAACATTATCGCAACCCACAGAAGCTTCGACAGTGATGCGTTTCCTCAGAAAACCAGGGAGGGCCCTCAAAGAAAAACACACAAACGCTCACAGCTTAGCTTCCATATCTCCCCTTTAAATGAAAAAATGTCCTAAGGGAGTTTATGCACTTTAATTTAAGTTCCCATAAGAATTATACCAACCACTGCATAGCTAAACTTAGCTCTATTACTCAGAGTGTTCCTTCTGCTGAAATGATAATGGATAATTGAAACCTTAAGCTCATGAAATAATCATCATTATGAGCCGAAGACGTCTGTTCACTTTTCCATCACTTAGACCTTGCTTTGCAACGAGGTCGTAACAGGAATGATTGTGGTAAAATTAAAGCTGACTTGAGCCAAATATACACTGCAGGATGTCTTCCATACATTTGCAACCAAATTGGCAGAGTTACCAAATATATATATATAAAAAAACATAAAAAAGCAAGTTTTAGAACATACAGTAATGGCATTGCTGCAATTTCTGGCAAGAATTTTTTTTTTTTTTTTTAATACAGCTTTTTTTATTACCATAAATTTAACAGTATATTTTACAGTGTAGAATTCAATGCCCCTTTTTCCAAGCCTTGATAGTTTTAATTTATCAAATAAAATTTTGGAAAATGGCACAAAAACTTGCTGCATTAGTTTTTAAATTCATGCACTTCATATAGTTTTAAAAAGTAGATAAATAAATGGGCATTTAAAGATGCATTTAGTAGTTATCCACATAATGTTAGCATTGCAAACAATTTGGGCATTTTCTTCAGTCTCTACTGGTAAAGCCTGATATTAAGCGTGTTCCAGTGTGTAATTTTCACTTTTCATATCACCAAACAACACTACACTACTAATGTATCCACAGAAGTGACAACCAATGAACGTGCGGATTTTCTCCACTGTTTAGTGAAACATTGCAGGTCATTGCTATGAAAAAACTTTTCATGGGGCTTAATTTTTCTATATTGTTCAGTCTGACAAAAAAAAAAAGAGTGGTGATGTTGCACAGTTTGCATGGGATCAAAATTTAATTAGGGTCATATTGTACAATCCGACAAGGAACAATCATAAAGAACAACAGAAAGCACAGGCAGCTTTAAACTGCATGACTTAAATAACAATATTAAACCAGAGCTTCAATGTCCATTCCATCTGCACAGTGGGAGAAACTAAAATAACCCCAACAGAGTTGGTGTGATGCTGACATTTCCTTTATTTATTGCATCATCATTTTAAGGTGGTGATAGGAAATCTGTCTCAAACTAACAGAACCTCACACACATCTCTTTCTACATCTCTTGTGAGGCTCAGCTAATTTTAAAAGACTCATTAGCCAGTGTTGTCTTCACAGAGTGCAGCCATTAGACAATGAACCATGCAATAAATCACTCCGATTTCTGCCCTCGCAGACTGAGCAAGGGGCAGCCGAGGGCAGCACTAAGTCCTGCCGAGTTGCTGCAGGGGGGAGGGCCCGATGTCAGGAATGAGGAACCACTGCAAGCCAAACACCGGGAGCCCAACAGCAGGACAGATGGTGCGGCGGCAACCTGGCTTGTTCGGAAGACCCTTTTGTGTCCCCTTCCACCCAGCCAGTACACATCTCAGGTTTTTGTCACCAGGCTTGTGCACAATTCAGAATTTCAGAATTGGCCACCATTCAATTCATGAGTTGGAATTTGAATTGAATTGACTCCGCCCCACAGGAAGTTGAATTTGAATTGGAGTTGGAATGACAGGAAGTGGAATTAAAGTCATGGCAATTCAAAGACATTCCACACAATCATACAACAGAAAGAATGTGTTGAATCTCACATACAATTACATTAATTTTGTAATTTAATAGCATAATTTCATTACACATAACTAGTCACTCCTCAACCCTGCATACATTTTGTTCCAACATATAGATAATGATCAAATTCTTGAAATAAATTACTCCCTCAATGTTTGATTAGTTTTGTTCAAAGTGTTACTTTCATTTCAAAATAATCAAATAACACAAAGTCGTTGTAAATGTAGTTGTCATTTATTCCAATGCAAAACTCATTGAGCAATACTGTTGTATCTAATTCTCAATTGTGTAGAAAAGAAGCTTTCAAACAAATGTCCACCTCAAATTGTTTGGCAACCATTAAATACTTGGTTAAAGCAAAGCTTCTGGGATATGGAGTCACGTTCCATTGTGTTCCACAAAATTACAATTCCAATAAATCAAACTTAATTATGTGTTCTGTGACTAGAGCTTTTAACATTCATTGCTGGGGGGAAACATTTCCTATTAATGTAATCTGTACAAGTAGTTCAAACTAATATCATTTGTAGAATATGTAATGAAATCTGACATATATTGTAAAGCTTCATTGTTAAACACTTCACTTATGTATATGAATTTCTTTGAATTTGTATTGAATTGCAATTCTGCTTCCTTTAATTCAAATTCAAATTGTACTGTAATTCTAGATCCTGTTTTTGACATCAATTCAAATTCAATTCAAATTCAAGAATTGAATTGGAATTTAGGAGTCATTCTCAATTCAATTCTGAATTGTGCACAAGCCTGTTTGTCACTACACACGATTTCAACAACGCAGAGCTGAAGTATAGGGAGTACATAAAGATACCGAATGGAAGCAAAACAGATGCCTGTGACAGCAAAGGTGCGGTTATGAGTGCCCCTATTACTGAGAAGCTAATCACAAAGCCTGATCAGGACGGGGAGTGAGGCTGGTGCCAAGACCCTGGTGAGAGGATGCAGCATCTGTGTAATTGGCTGGGAAAGATCAGAGACAAAGCCATTCAGAACATCCACCTAGAGCAAGCGCCTTGGGACAGAGATGAGATTTGTTTCACTGCAAAGAACTGTACAAAGGATTCTAAAGAACAGTGACGTCAATGGGATGAACAGTTTTACTGGAAACAAAAGAAAGGCAGACATGCTGCTTTGTGGAATTGCTTGAGATGTTTTCTGTATTTATTACCTGAGGGCCATGTGACCTGATTGTTGATTGGTGTTGATGGTAAAAATGAAGTTTTTGATAGACTTTCCTGCAAAATCTGGTATAGAAGAAAGGAGCTGTCAAGCTTCAAAAAGGAAAAAAAAGCACCATTACAGACGTTCATATGACTCATTCCAAGTTTTCTGAACTTGCAGAGGAAGAAAAAACTTTTATTTTACTTTTACTTTTTTTATTTATTTACTTTTAAGTATACATGCAGCAACATAACACACACAATAAACAGTATAATCAACCATTATAATCACCCATTTATTGATATCAGTGGTGCCACACCTGCCATGCACATCTGAAAATATGAAAATGCGAATGAGTTCTGTAAGTTCTAAATAACAGCCTTAGTTGTTATTTGTTTTAACAAAAAGCTATTTTATAACTACAGATGACTAAATAATAATTTTTAATTTTAGGACCAAAACACACCATAAAAGTTTTGGTCCTAAAATTAAAAATTATTAATACTAAATACCTCCTTTTACATCAACAAACATAAAAAGCCTTAAAGGGCCAAAAACTCAATCATCTCATCCAATGCCATTTAAAATTATATGGATCAAGGCATGACACAAAATGGCTCATATTTGATCAAGTCTGTGTAAATTGCTTGGACAACTTCACCACTGCGTCCTGCCGTCTTTGACCCTTGTATTTATCCCAGTCAAAAGCTCTCCATCCGCTATTGCATACATGTGAAACAATTTCAAAAGGCAGACCATGAAGGCATCAGTCCTGTCTGGTAATTGGATCCCTTGTCACCCACTGAATGCAATAACAACATTCTTGGGCTCAGCCTTAATCTAAAGGACATCGGTGTCCTAGTTTGTTTCCTGAGTATTATATTCCTACGAAAGGTTACGACAGAGTCGCAGTCTATTAGAAGCATTTTATCCAGAAGTGAGAAGAGTCGATAAGCTAAGGAAACAGAGAGAAAAAATAGCTAACAGATAGGGGGAAAAATATGTGAAATTAAACCACTATCAATTACTACAAAAGGGAATTATTCACTAATGATTTTACAGCTACATTTAAATTATTGGATGTTTGGATGTTAAAATATTGGATGCACATTTTACAAATTAATCAATTCAATTTAATTTTAATTTTAATTTTGATTCCAATATATATATATATATATATATATATATATATATATATATATATATATATATATATATATATATATATATATATAACAAGTACAGTGCACGTCAATTTTTCTTAAGAAAAACATCCTCAACTCATGGTGTAAACTTTACAAGTAATCCTGTTAGCTGTATTATTATAATATTAAAGGTTAAAAATTAAAAACCAAAATTCCAAATTCAATAGCTATTTAATTTCAGAATATATATATAAGTGGTGGACCGTTATCGGCTTATCGAGCGATAAAAAAAAAATATCGCCGTTAATCTATTCTCAAAGTTAGGTTGGGAGCTGGGTCTATACTACGCTATGATGCTATGATGACTTTCACCTTGATATCTTAGCGCGGATGTATACCTAGCCGAATTGCACTGTAGGGGGCGAGAATGAGTCTTCGAACCTGTGTGTATGCCTACTGTGAAATTACCACATCAAACGAGACGTGCTAACATGGATGCAGCTATGAAGCCGCCGGGTTTGCTTCAGGACAGGGGCGTTGCTAGACCCTTTTTACTGAGGCACTAAAATCTGCTGTGCCCCAGTAAAATCTCAAATTTGAGTTATAATTTACTTTGATAATGCCAAAATAAAGACATTAAACTTATATGCAACAACTGAATTGACGCTTCTAAAAGCAACGCAGTTTAACCGAAGACTATGCACGCAGATATTCATGCCCGTGCGCGTCTGTGTATTTAACTGCAACTCGCACGTCGTGCAGCCTTTTACGCAGAAGTACATGCAGTGTAGGAATAGTTGGTTACACAAGTTTGTATAGTTAATTGTGTTGTAAATGCAATTGTCAAGCAGTTTGTGATGCATTTTGGAAACGGGAGATGAGCCCCTGGTCTAATGCGCCACCTGGCTTGAGAAACCCGTACTCAAAGACTTACTTTTAGTCATTATGTGGGTAGCACACATATAATGAATGCCTTCGGCAGAATTCAAATTGGCCATTTTAATCTAGATTAATCTAGATTAATTCCAAGTGAGATTAATCTAGATTAAAATTGATCTATGCCCATCACTAATATATATATATATATATATATATATATATATAGGTTCATCAAATAGAATACAAGTATCCATTACAACTAATTAATCAATATTATCAACCCATCCCTAACAAATATGTATTCTCTCTTCATTTATCTTGAGGGACTCAAAAATGCCTCAGGCATTTTCTTAGAAATCCCAGATTTTCAATCTTAACGCTGACACTGATCAGAGCTGTACTTTCATTGTAGGTCTTCTGCCATGATAATATTTATATAATAACTCAACAATGAGTAAAAATAAAAATAAAAAGCTTCAAACCAAGCTTCAAGCTATGCAAGCAATGTCTGTTCTGAGACCTGATAAAATATTATCACAGCTGGACCTGTTAACTGCAGACACAGTGTGCTCTGATAAAGTTACACAGCAATAAAGCCATTTGGCATGGGCATGATCTAAAAAAAAAAGACAACTGCAGAATTTCAGACACCATGTGTGTTAAAATATAAAGGTAAGACAGTCTTAGTAAAGAGTGCTAAATTGCAACCTATGTTCTTAAGGATTATGCGTAAATGAGCATTCTTTGGTTAAGCAGTTTACCAGCTTACAATAGGTAAGCTGAAGTCTCAGCAGAACAGGAAAACAAAACCCAAAAACTTTCTGATCCCTGTATATAAATCTTGCTACTAAAGGAAAACAAAGAATGCATTATATAGCTCAGAGGAATATAAAATGCCCTCTTCACTGACAAACAATTTGCTGTCTACCCCAGGTCTATGCACCTGAAGTACATCAATTCAGAAGAGAAAAAAAGGCCTTCAGCAAACAAGAAGATGCCTATTGATTTCAATCCAACCGCAACTTGTTAAATTTGAAGGGACATTCACGTAAAACCACTGTGGCAAAAGTTACTTCATATGTGAGAGCCAATTATATTTTCAGCATCCTCGTGAGAGGTTTAGAATTGGTAGACATGCATAAATAAAGTATATCGTCACTGGACTGCAGCCACAATCAATAGAATCAATGCGAAGCGTGACGTGATCTTCATGCAATAACTTGACAACTCCTTCAACTACTGTATCTTAATAACTTTAGAAAGTTACAACAGATTAAAATGTTCTAAAAATGTTGAAAAAAGGTCAAAGCAGTTTAGAGGAGGTGATTTGTAATGTCAGATTTAGGTTTACTGGCCTTGAGTAAGCACCAGGGATATATGGCATTTAAAATTGAAATGAAAATGCTTTCATTTCAGTAGCAGATTCTGAATTGAATCGTAAGCTACATGAGCAACCTATGATTAACTGCTAGTATCCTAAGCTTTGCATTCAAATGACTGAACACATGCAGAACACTTTTGGCAGAAGTCGAGCATTTTTGCACAATTTAGTCTGAGGATGGCTCTACATTCATAGAATGTTATCTTAAGGCGGTCAAGAAGTCCAGTGCAGTATTATGTCATGGCTAGGACAATTCACAGGTATCGCACACTGACAGCAATCTAAAACAGTTAATCTAATCTCCAACAAACAAACACAAAACATTATTATCGTTATCTTTCATTGGTTATTATTTTACAATCATTTCTAGTTCTGGAACGCAGATATTTAGTATATTCTTATAGTATTTTTTACAGGCTATTTAAAGCACATGTATGATTTATACTTTCACTAATTTGATGGTGATTTGGCCCACTAACTGATCTCTTAAACGAGTTCTGTAACAGATGTTAAGTAATGTAGAGTTCTATAACTTAATGACTTAAATGACTTTAAAAAGTCTAGAAACTATAAAAAATATTTGTTGAACACTGCTGAACACATGAGTTAATACTGACTGAATTTATATAGAGTTCTATGTTTTCACATGAATGAATATTTTGGTGGGGCAATGCCCTACCACCATACAGACAAACCATGACTGTCTAGTGCCTAAACCATGCCAACTTGAAATGTCAATTTAAGAAAATATGTTTCAAATTGAATAAAATGTAAATACCTTTTACATATTAGCTTTTTTTATAGCATATTAGCTATTTTTCAGAACGAAACATTAAATGACATCAATATTGACTAATTGATTGTAAATAAAACATTTAAATTATTATAGGGATGTATGTATAGTATGCATGTATATAAACATTAAGACAAAATCGTTGTCACTTCCACACAGAAAAATAATGACAGAATAAATGGACTTTGGACTGAAATTTTGTGTTTGTTATTAATACATTTGTTTGGTGATATCTAAATAAGTTAAATGAGCAGATTTAATAAATGAGCAGATTTTACATTTTAATAGAAATATTTATAAAGTTATCTGGAAAGAATATAGTGCATATGTTGTGGTACAGTATGGAAACATTTAAATCAATTTATTTGTATTGTGCACTATCATGGAATAACTAGACATAGTAAATAGAAATTCTTGATAATAACAAATGTTTTACCTCAAAACTTGTTTTGAACTTATGACATTTCTTTGTTGTTTGACTGTTTTGAATGTTTTGAATCAAGTCCAGTGAAATAAATTCCAATTTCTGTCATTCCAGTTCAAATTCAACATGTCCAAATCGATTCAAATATACACCCAGCAAAAGGAATGTAGTTCTTCAATTCAAAATTTTCCCAACCCTGGAATGCAGGAACCTGTGTTGATGGATGCCTGTATGTCAGTAAACACCAAAGCAAAAAACCTACTCTTTGCTTCAAGGTCACAAGGCTGTAGAGCGCAGATGGATGTTCAGCACTCCTTTCGTTTTCGTAATGTGACTGATTCAATCATTTTCCTTCTTCTCAAGCTTCTGCAGACTCTCAGCGGCAGAGCTGCTCTTATCTCTACACGCAGCCACAAATGTCTCATTCACTGAGTCTGCTGGTTTAGAGGTGAGCGTCTGTAAGCGTTATCTCTGTTCTAAATGTAGGTAATGCTGAGGTCAGGCTTCCGGTATGAAGAAAATAATCTTCAAACAGGAATATCAGCAGTGCTCTGAACTCTCCCACTCTTCCGTGAGAGCTGTAATGTAAAAGCCCTCTAGAGCTTCACCTTGAAAAATTCCACAAAACTAAAAAAATTTGACATCATTCACCTCATGCCATTACAAACTTATCTGACAATTTCTTCACACTGGAAAATTATTATAAAAGACGTACATACAACTTGTATGCTATATTACAAATCTTTAGAATACATAACTTTTTTGTGAGAGGAAAAAGTAATAATATCTTTATTTTTTTGGAGTGTTTGGTATTTTATGGGAAGGGCTCTTAGAAGATTCTTTAAAATGTTCTACTTTTGCGTCACTGTAAAAAAAAAATTTCATCGACATGTCTCTGAGTAAATACTGAAAGAATGTTCATTTCTAAACCCTTTACCTATCAGGGTGCTAGCAAATGAACAGACATCAGTGGCATTAAAGTGGCATTCCTTTCCTTCAGTGATCAACGGTGAATCTGCACTTTCTTGCACATTCCACCTGAAACATTTCGTTTTAATAGAGACATCTACGTTCTCACTAGCTTGTGTGTGGGTGTAATAGCATCTGTTTGATGGGGTAATGCTGCTCTCCCTAGAGCCCCAACAAGAAGTCTCGCTCGCCGCAAAGTGCTATGCGATCTGTCATTTAGCATCAAAGCACAAGAGCTTCTTCTTGCACCATGAAAGCAGTGCCTCTCAGATATAATATTGCATTTCCTTGTGGCTAGATGAGGCCTGTTTTCTATGGCAATGTGGTGAGAACGATTTCTTCCTGAAACAGCCACAAAAAAGCAGAATCTCTTGATTGAAGCTAGCTGGCATGGCTTCCTCTCCATCTGTGACTGACACTGTACCAGAACCGGATCCCAGGGAACAGGGGCACATGAACACCTGTTTGCCTTCACCCGCATACCACCGTCATGTTTTATGTAGAAGCCTGATGCATTATTCATGTGCTGGAAGGAGAGGCGGGACTCCTCAGGTACATATGCTGGGGGTTATAAATGTCCAGCCATAAAAATGTGTTGCCCTTATTTCACTTGAGACATAGAAGAGAGAGAGGGCCCTTGGGTAGCTCTTTCACGGGCGTTTCTCACCCACAACTCAATCATGAATAATGAGGTGTTGGACATCTCCATCACACCTTAGCGCAACAGCAGATGCTGAGTCTAAACTTAAATGAGTCTGGGGAGCATAGCTCAGACCATCACAGCATCTACAAGATGAAATACATCACATTATTAAAGCTCGCTGGCAGGGCAAGATTACCGACTGTGTCCTGGGGCCCTAGACTTCCAGGGACCCCAAATGGCGAGACAGTCCCTGTCCTATTTGCTTCATGTATCTGCACTAGACCCCAATTTGTAACGAAGAGCTTTAATCTAGGAGTGCCAACCACATCTGGAAGAGCATTTCCATTGTTCTTTTATGATTACATATGAATCAGGTGACCCTCTAGAAAAAAAAAAAAAAAAAAAACACCAAAAAATTACCCAGTGAAGCATGAAAGAGATACTTCAAAAAATATAAATAAAAATTCTTTCATCATTTACTTACAATCATGCCATTCTAGATGTGTATCTCTTTTTTTCTTCTGTGGAACACAAACAGGAATCATTAGAAACATTTTCCATCTGAGTCCATACATTTAAGTGGATTAAGTGGATGCTTCAAAAACCATGCAAAACAAACAATAATCCAAACACGTTCTCACTCTCACATATCGACGCTTGGTCAGAACCCCTTAGCATTGCTTTTTGACACTCAAGGTACCTCTTTAGCATAATTTTTCTATGCACAGAGGTAGAACTTTTAGCTTTTCACTTTTAATGGTTTGCATGCATTTGTAGAAATATAAATAATTTTATATAAATTTATACTTTCATTGGAGCACCTAACCCCACCCCTGCCCTTAACCTACCCACTTCTAAACAATTTAAAACACGTAACAGACTGCAGCCCACAGGATGAGCTTGACGGCAGATGGAGACGGGGATGGCATCTATTTCTCTCACAAATCCAGTGTTTCCCACACATAGACGAATCTGTGGCGGTGCGCCACAGATTCAACACCGACCCAAAAAAAAAAAAAAAAACAATACTGACCGTCACATATTGCGTTTCGTTATTTTCTTCTTCTTTAAGTTTATTGGCGGTTGGCATCCGACATGGTGCGTTATCGCCACCAACTGTTGTGGGTGTGTAGTATCAGTGGGGACTAAAGGTGCGTTCACACCGGACGAGACTTGCGCGGAAAAAACGCGCTATTCGCGCGTAGTTGAACGCTTGAACATTTGAGTTTACTCGCGCCATTCGCGCGGTAAAATTCGCGTCATTCGCGCATGACTATAGGCTCGTTTGAGATGAGCAAAATCTGCGCAGAATCGATTACCGGTGATCAACCCGAGATGCATGCCGGTTAGAAAAGTGTCCGAGTTACGTCCGACTTGCTCTGACATCGTGCTGACGTGTGCCAAAAAACTCTCGCGATGGTGAGGCAGCTGTGTCGGATTGAGCAGTCGGGCGCAGCAGCTCTCCACCGACTGCGCTGACCAAAAGCACGATGGGAAACGACTGGCTGACGACACAGCTGAATGCTCATTGGTTCAAACAACTGTGATGTTGCGTTCTTTTCTAAAATGTTTTATTTTTTAATCTAATATCATGTGGTTATGTGTTTAAATTCTGCATTAATATTCCCAAACACTATGACAGTGCGATCTCTGTGTGTGATTTGTGATTGTTGTCATATTACTATAAAATATAAAATACATGTTTGTATTAAAGTAAAAATGGATGATAAATACACCTTTCGTATGGAATTAAAAAGCAAGCACTTTAAGTGTTTTGTTTATCGTATTTATTTTCATATAAAAGCAATAGAACTTAAATTATATCATGTTTATCAGCAACACAGCACGTGATTGTGAATAACGCGATATCCGCCTTTGATCTCGTAGGTATCTGTTCCGCTTCCAGAGCTCAGAACTGTCCGTCTTGACTGCGCTTATTTCACTCCTCCCCTCACTGCAGCCGCCTACTCTCACCTACATTTCAGGCGAGGCTAGGCGCATCTCAAACGAGCCTATTTTCTTCACAACAG
The DNA here is from genome assembly GCF_049309525.1 of Garra rufa. NCBI lineage: Eukaryota > Metazoa > Chordata > Actinopteri > Cypriniformes > Cyprinidae > Garra > Garra rufa. The sequence goes on along the minus strand of NC_133373.1, from coordinate 17,445,396 downwards.
ATGCGAATTCGCGTCATGGGAGGGGCTTCTGCCACTCGTCAGCGGGAAAGTAGTTGTAAAATAGGTGAATGAGCTCAATTTGCCAGCTTTAGCTTGCTTGTAGTCTCAATATGTATGTATAGGTCAAATTGAGCATTTTTTAAAATTTACCAGATTGTCCGACCTCTTCACTCACTTTCTTCCTAGCAAGATCCCTTTTTATTCCTGTTTCTACAAAAGTCCAAAGATGTATCGTACAGCTCCGAGTAACCACAGACAGCAACGGTGATTTTGTCCTCCATTGTTGTTTTGGATTTCTGCCTCTGTCACTACTAGAGCAAGCTCCTGATTGGTTAACGCGGCACAGATTTTCGCCAAAGTTCAGATTTTTGATCTCGCGCGGCAATCGCTTGAAACACTCAATGCGCGCCGCTTCATTTGCGCTATTCGCGCCGCCTCATTCGCGCGTTTCGCGCCGCAGGATGGCTATTCGCGTCTTTGCATTGATTTAACATGTAAATCACTTGCGCTTGCCGCTTCATTCGCGTCCGGTGTGAACGCACCTAGACGTTTTATGTTAAATAATAATAATTAAAAAATAAATAAATAAATAAATAAATAAAATAAATAAATAAGACCTTAAACTTTTAAATTCTCTCATATAATCTAGTTGACTTTAGAAATGTCATAACATGCTTCCATACTGATGGTTTAACTGCAGAAAAGGAAAGCAAATCTTCTACTGCTAAGTCTAAGTGGACGTCCATGACATGCGGAGTCCCACAAGGCTCAATTCTAGCGCCGCTGTTGTTCATCCTGTATATGCTCCCACTAAGTCAAATAATGAGAAAGAACCAAATTGCATATCACAGCTATGCAGATGATACCCAGATTTACCTAGCCTTATCGCCAAATGACTACAGCCCCATTGACTCTCTCTGCCAATGCATTGATGAAATTAACAGTTGGATGTGCCAAAACTTTTTACAGTTAAACAAGGAGAAAACGGAAGTCATTGCATTTGGAAACAAAGATGAAGTTCATAAGGTAAATGCGTACCTTGACACTAGGGGTCAAAAAAACAAAAAATCAAGTCAAGAATCTGGGTGTGATTCTGGAGTCAGACCTCAGTTTCAGTAGTCATGTTAAAGCAGTAACTAAATCAGCATACTATCATCTTAAAAACATTGCAAGAATTAGATGTTTTGTTTCCCATCAAGATTTGGAGAAACTTGTTCATGCCTTTATCACCAGCAGGGTAGACTATTGTAATGGTCTCCTCACTGGCCTTCCCAAGAAGACCATTAGACAGCTGCAGCTCATACAGAACGCTGCTGCCAGGATTCTGACTAGAACCAAAAAATCAGAGCATATTACACCAGTCCTTAGGTCCTTACACTGGCTTCCAGTTATGTTTAGGATAGATTTTAAAGTACTTTTACTTGTTTATAAAGCACTCAATGGCCTAGGACCTACATACATTGCAGATATGCTCACTGAATATAAACCTAACAGACAACTCAGATCACTAGGATCGAGTCAGTTAGTAATATCAAGGGTTCACACAAAACAAGGGGAATCCGCTTTTAGCTATTATGCCGCCCGCAGTTGGAATCAGCTTCCAGAAGAGATCAGATGTGCTAATACATTAGCCACATTTAAATGCAGACTCAAAACTCACCTGTTCAGTTGTGCATTTATTGAATGAGCACTGTGCTACGTCCGAACAGTTTGCATTATTTTATGTATAATCATTTTACTGTATTAATTAATTTGAAATCATTTTCTTTTTTTTTTTTTTTTTCTTTTTTTTTAATCATCTTAAATGTTCTTAATTTTGTTTTTATTGTTGTGATTATTATTTTAAATTTTTATGCTATTGTGATTTTAATTCCTTTTTATGTACAGCACTTTGAATTACCATTGTGTATGAAATGTGCTATATAAATAAACTTGCCTTGCCTTGCCTTACTGCTAGTCCAGTGTATCCTAACGCTTTGACACTATCTAGCAGGACTTCCCTCTCAGCATTATACGCTGGGCAGTCTATTAAAACATGCATCACAGTTTCTGCTTGATTGCATGATGAACATTGACCATTATTATGTTTCCCTATAATGTTGAGATTATAATTAAGGTTAGTGTGCCCTATTCTCAGCCTTGTGATTATTGTTTCCCCCCTCCTGCTCCAGTTACCCTGTCTTTTTTAAGGAACTTGTTGCTGAATCTTATGAAGGAACCTCCCCTTTGAGTTTGTATGCCATTGTTTTTGCCATAAATTGTTTACTTTAGCTTTAATTATAGTTTTAATTTCATTTCTACTTAATGGCACATCTAGCTGAATTGAATTCAAACTAAGGGCTTTTTTGGCCAGAGAGTCCACAACTTCATTGCCATCCACTTCTACATGTGCTGGAACCCAAATAAAACACACAGATGTATCCCTATGACTCAGTCTATATAGGCTCTGAAAAATTTCATACACTAAGTCAAGTCTACATGAAGATAGGAGGTTTAAAATACTGACCGATGCTGCCATAGAATCTGAACAGACAACAAACTTATTTGGCTTAAAATCTTCTATCTGTATTAATGCTAATAAAATAGCAAAAAGTTCCACAGAATAAACTGCTAAATGATCTGGAGTTCTTTGTTTAATTGAAATTTCAAACTCTGGGATATAAACTGCTGCTCCTGTCCTGCGTTTCGTTATTCTTTTGTACGCTATTTAAAACACGCAGCGAATTCGTTCAACTGCATTTCCTTTCCCTGCTCTCTCTTCATCTCTCTGTCACTCACACGTCTCTCCCTCACACACACACACACACGCACACACGCACACAGCCCCTCCCCTCCGTGCACACCACATCTGTCTGGATCATCTGTGGAGAGAAGACGGCTGGCGAAAGGTTGGTATCTCGTGAACACTTAAAACACAATCACAGATTAAAAAGTGCTATAAAATATTTTATATTCTGAATACAATAGTTTCAGTGTGTTGATGTTACTGTAAGTCCCGACCCTTAGCAAACGCGATTGCGCCTTCTTTAGAAAGTTAACTAGTCGCAAGTTTGCGGTAAAATGTAGGCTAGCCTAGTTGGGTTGTCGAGGTCAAAACACTATATGTAGCAGCTGTGAATCAAATAAGCGTATTATAAATTATGTTGTTTCTTTACTCTTACACTGAATGTTTGCTGCTTCAATCCAGATGAGTATTGAAAAGTATTTTCCGCGACTGAAAAAGGCACGTGTTGAGGATGAGGACCATCCTGAACCGGAGGTATCAGTCTGAAACAGAGCTTAGTCCGACCAGTGTAATTAGTTATGTTATTGTTTACAATATTTTCAGGCTTCAACTAGTGCTGCTCAAGCAGAAAGACAAGGTCAGGGAGAGAAAGAAATAGATTTGTTAGGCATTGAAGAAAGAGTAGGAGAGGAGGACAGCATCCAACATTATTAACCAACACACATTGCCTTCAAACCTGTGGGAAACACTGAAATCAATTGTTTTGCCTCGGAAGACTTGGAAGATTAATACTCTTTGAATAGGGTTTCTTATTTAATGCGAAGGAGGACATCAAAAAATGACGCTAAAGGGGTACCCTTTGCATCAGAAAGTGATGCCAAAGGGTCCTGACCAAGTGTCAATATGTGAGGAGTTGGAATTGAGAATGTGTTGATCTAAATGACCGTAGTTGATGAATCACTGTCTTCTGAAGCGAAACAAGTATTGTGTGCGAGAAATTTACTGATGTTATAAACTTTTTTAAAATATACACCTTTCCCACTAGCAAACTTTCATTCTTCTGGGAAACATACATTTTAGAGATTTTTAGAAAATAATCCATCTCTGTAAGTTCATAAGTAAAGTAGGTGTGTTATGAAACTTGCAAGGAAGTGACGCAAAAGCACAGAGGACATCACTTTTCACATGAGCTTTACAATGCACTTATGTTACAGTTAATAATGTGCTGACGTCATCCTTGAAAGTGTTCATACGGAAGTGATAATTTATAATATCTCTATGAAGAAAGAGTGTTAATATACATCTGTGATGGCATGAGGGTGAGTAAATGATGAGAGAATCTTTTTTTGGCGGTGTATTACTCTAACATCCTGTGTTGTCTTCTATGATAAGGGCACAAGGACTATGAAAAAGATTATTTTTGTTTTTAAATTAAAACTATTGAACTTGGTTTTAGTATAATAACGCTGAAACGTGGTTTACGAACAGGTTTGTAGGTCAGTAGGTATTGGGTGGGTTCCCATTTTATTTAGAATTGGTTAATATAGAGATAAATCAGGTAAACACATGCTTAAGGGCATTAGTGAAAGGAATCTCTAGATGTATTTTTCCGTCTTCTTAATTTAGTGAGTTTATTATTCTGAGATTTGATTTCGTGTAATAACCAGCATCAAAGCAAACAGCATTTTTTCAAAGGAAATCGATTGAGCACATTTGGACTGTCAGCAGGATTACAGCCTCACTATGAGATTCATTGCAAATTGGTCCAAACGATTACAAATGCCAACTTTAACTGATTCACTCTCCCCGTGTTTCTATGATTTGTTGCGTATGTGAGAGTGTGCGTGTGCAGAATGCCTCTCAAAATGCTTATAAACAATAAAGTGCGACCTTTGCGAGAGGCGGCGGGCAAATAACGGATAGAATGTGCTAATTCAATTACGCAAGTTGAATAATTGCCTCGGTCAGTGCTCTGGATTGAGCCTATAGCTCAAACGTCCTTGAGATAAATTAAAAGCCGGGATAATGATAAAGCTGGAATGGGAGGAGTTCACTGTAGAACAAAACAATGAATCTAGCATTTCTCTTGAAATGAAAGACCCTATTAGAAAATTTAACTTACTAGCACACATGCTGTGGCTAAGGAGGCAACTTTGTGTGTGTGTGTGTGTGTGTGTGTGTGTGTGTGTGTGTGTGTGTGTGTGTGTGTGTGTGTGTGTGTGTGTGTGTGTGTGTGTGTGTAATGCTGTGGGGATTGTCACAGAAGTATTGTGGTCTTCATAAATAGGTGTTGAGTTTGCTGAAGATGGTGCCCTGGAGGCTGAGGTGTCCGTTGGAGCTTAGCTGAGTGTTCTGTTGCGTTGCTCGGCTAGCGTGATGAATTCGCTGCCGTATTCACCTTCTATTCTCTCCAACTACAGCGTAACACAATAGAAGGATTTATGAACACGGACAAAAAAAAAAAAAAACCTGCAGAAAGCTTCTGGCTCGAACAACACGCTTTAAAACCTGCAGCTAAAATCTAGGTTACAGACTGAGTCCACCATTTTTAACCACACACACAATGTTCTCATTTTTGGTCTCTCTCACTCTCTCTGCCTGTCTGTCTACCTGATTAATTTAGGCTGTCTGTCTGTTGGACTGAGTCGGATTTGAGTTATTAAAGGCTGCTCCATGTTCTCTTTCTCCCACAAGCACACAGGGGCAACTACACCCGCTAATTAGAATCATTATCACACAGGGTTGCGCTTTCTCTGGCCACAAACACCGCTGGCCCCTGTTCTGCTCTGAAGTGTGGCAGTTTTTGGCATTTTATGGTGTGCCATTGTGTTTCTGGATGTCAAACAGAGAAAAGACATCATGCACACTTACAATTTGGACCATTTATGTCGGAAGAGAGAGGACGAGCGTTTGATGCATGATGCGTAAGTGTGTTTGTGCATGTGTCTGTGTACATGTGTTTGGCAAAAGATGAAGACAGTGATGAAAATATGAGCAGAACTGATTCTGATGCTCTGGGGATTGTGTTCCAGTTTGATCCTGTGGTGCGTGCTAGTGTTGGCTTGAAAGGCGCACTGCTGCCACCTAGAGGCTATGTTTAAAATAGCATACCTACATAGTACTTTACCCTATTCTGAAATACATAGAATGTAAACTAGGCACGGTAAACATACTGTCTGCATGCATAAAATACAGATGACATGAAAATACATTTGCAACAAAGTGCAGTATTACAAAATGCACACAGCACAGATTCTCTGTTTACTCATTGCTTGTCTTAAATCATATTTTGGCTTGTTTTACAGCAATAGTAATACAGTAATTTTTTTAAATAACTTACTGCCTTGGCTTCTTTTTTTCCCTTGTCTAAAAATAAGACAAAATTTTGTGAGATATAGTGAGAAAACAAAAACAAAGATTCCTAAAGTGCAGAATTTTGACAAATAATTCACCAGAACAAAAGAGCTTGATTATGCCTTATTAAGAATGGACAATTAAGGATGAATTAGTAACACTGAATTATGGATACAATAGATTTACACATAAACATATGCATACACTAAAACCTTGTCACCTTGCAAGATTTTATTTTTTATAATTATTGAATTATTTATTAATGTGTTATAGAAATAACACAAACATTTTGCTTATGAATGATCATTGCTTTAATATTACAAGCCTACAAGGCTGTGGCACTCACTGTAACTGCCGTGACCCTACACAGAATCGTCTCGCAAGCTCAAGAGCCCATTTGAGGGGTGAAATTGAATTTGACTCTATGATTAGAAATGTCAGAGTGATGAAACGCCGTACAACTGCCGGAGGTTAAACATGGGAGACATCATTAAAGAAACAGACACCAGCTTATTCTTCATTAAAGGAGACAGAAAAAGAGAGGGAGAAATAAAAAAGAGAGAGAGTTAGAGGAGAAGGATTTCTAGGTGTGGTTTGCCATGTTTCAGAGGCTGCTGGGCTAATTTGACATTTGGACATTTACTCCACCTCATTACAACTGCTCACAGCTTATTAACCTGTCAGCTGACTGGATAGATGGACCACACATTCCTCACTGTCATTCTACTATCATTCGACTCACCCCAAAACCACTTTTACAAAAGAAGAACATTTTCCTGAATCAGCATCCTTTGTTGTTCCTGAGGGCAATATTTCTTTTAGCCAATCACAGCCCTTCCTTTAACCCCAGCCCCAAAATTAGAAGACAATGATTGGTTGCCTGTTCCAAGTGTTGTTCCAGAAACTTTAGCCAACAAAAACAGTTACATACCATACTAGTTTGATTTGCATTAAATAGTTCCTTATACGTATAACAACCATAAAAAGCACTAGCCCTTCAAAATGATTGATAGCACACAAAATCCGAAACCTAAAAACACCCCACTATGGGTGCGTCCAAAACAGAAGATATTCCAAATTTCACGTTTTACTATAAAATACATAATCAAGATACAATATGAAAAAACTGTACTAGTCAAGTGAATTCAAGTGTGTTTCTTTTTTTCCTGTCTTCTTATTGTTTAAAGATTTCAGTCCTTACACTATTACCTTCAACCACTTCATCTGGTAAATTTTTTTGTCTTTCAATCTATCATATAATTATCAGATATTATACCCTAGCCAATAAAAGCACCATGTTAAAAGAAGCATCAAAAAAAGAAAAAAAGAAAAAAAAATCTAAAATTAAATTGATTGTTTCAAATTCAATCATAGTTGACATTAATCAGATAGAAAACATAACCACACTGTAATATGGGAACTTACATCTGCATAAAAAGTAAACTTGACTGTGCTAGTCAGAATGTGTCCCCTAACAACAGGCTAGAAAAAAAAAACTTGATATTACAATCAGCAAAATAAAGTGTAATTGGGTCACTCACGGTCATTGCACTGGGTGCCAGAGTAAGACGTCATGGAGCAGTCGCAGGTGAAATTCTCCCACTGCTGGATGCACACACCCATGTTGGCGCATGAATCCTCCTGGCATGTAGTGCTGGGTCCTGATGTGGAGGAGACAGGAACAGCATGAGTGAATAGTAATGACAGATTTCAGCAGGCATCTCTGTCACAAGCAGCACAGCAAGACTAGCATGCATGCAAGGTCATTCACAGGTCAGCATCAACACACAGTAAACAGATTCATGATAGTGCATTCATCCTGAATATCGAACAACACTGCAGTAGTAGAACAATCAGACAAGCAAGCAAATAAAATAATAAGAAAGTAAATAAAAACATTTTCTTACTCAGTATTGGTCTTGTTTCTCCAGCAGATATATATATATATATATATATATATATATATATATATATTAGGGCTGTCAAAAATAACGCGTTAACGGCGTTAATTATTTTGTTGTTGTTAATTACGTCAATTTTTTAACGCATTTCACGCATGCGCAGTGTGACGAATTATTTGTCAGGAAAGTGGTTGGGGAGCTAGAGGCGAGATGGAGCAAGGTGAGCCTATGGACGGATTCAAATATAAAAATGATGGTACAGTTAACAAGCATGGGCGACAGCCCCTCTGCAACTGGAGTGGTTAGCCAAACTTAGGCCCTGTTCTACTGGGGTAGATATACCCTCAAACGAAAGCAAAGCAATTGAAGATCTGGCAAACAATCCAGTATGTTTTTGCAGCGTTGAGAAGTGTTGATTTCGAACAATTAGAAACAGTTTGTCAGAATTCACTCACCGCTGAAAAATATATATTAGGGATGCACCGAATATTCGGCCACCGAAAATATTCGGCCACCGAAAATATTCGGCCGAAAATGGCCCAAAAGCGAATTTTCGGTTTTCGGCCGAAAGACTTTTATCACCGAAACAACACGGACAAAACAATACGTTGACGCAAACAGAAACCGCAGCCTGCACGTGCTTGTCTGAAGCAACACATCTGCGGTGTGGACGTATACCAGTATGGGACTCACTAAATTCCAGGGGTTTCATTACCACGACGTAAAATGGGCGTTTCTGGGGGCGTTGGGAAAACGCCCCTTTCTAAAAAAAAAATTATTAAGAGAGGTCACCGATCATGCGCAGTAAGTCAGTTTTTTTTGCGCGGGCATTTCAAAACCTAGGATCAGCACTGATGGATAATGAAGGACAACACAGTCATACAGGTTATTTTTATGTTTTAAAATCTTACATTTAAACGATTTTCGAAAACAAATAAACAGCCGTTATAGAAATGTAAAATGTGTAGCGTCTATTTACGAAAATTAATCATGGTTTACAATGGTATCGTGGACAGGTATTTCAAGACACTGTATATGAATATATGAAGGGCACGAAACCCCTGCGATTCTGGACAGGTATTTCATGATACTGTATATGAATATAAATATGAAACCCCTGCGATTGTGGAAAGGTATTTCATTATACTGTATATGAATATAAATATGAAGTGTATCTGGCACGAAACCCCTGCGATCTTGGACAGGTATTTCAAGACACTGTATATGAATATAATTATGAAGTGCACGAAACCCCTGCGATCGTGGACAGGTATGATACTGTATATGAATATGAAGTGCACGAAACCCCTGCGATCGTGGACAGGTATTTCATGATACTGTATATAAATATGAAGTGCACGAAACCCCTGCGATCGTGGACAGGTATTTCAAGACACTGTATATAAATATGAAGTGCACGAAACCCCTGCGATCGTGGACAGGTATTTCAAGATACTGTATATGAATATAAATATGAAGTGCACGAAACCCCTGCGAACGTGGACAGGTATTTCAAGATACTGTATATGAATATAATTATGAAGTGCATGAAACCCCTGCAATAGTGGAGGTATCTGAAGCAAATGGCTTCTCCCTAACTGCGCATGATCGGTGACCTATGCAAATTCTCAAATAGGCCACGCCTGCCTGGTGACGCAGTATCGATTACGCTGTACTGAAACCCCTAGAAAAAAGTGCATCCCATATCAGTATATCCGAGAAAGACCCACGGATAGCGATTTGCAAAACATGTAATGCCGAAATTTCAAGAGGGGGTGTGTCTGCAGTCGTGCATGCAGCCAGTGATGAGAGCAGAGACAGAGACAGATGTAGCTTTCAGTGAGTGAAAAACAATGGCTTTACGTTGGTGTTACGTCACAATATTTTAAAGATATGTCCTTTCTATATACTGTATTTTTATAAATATTTATGTTTTAAACCATGGAGGTGAGCCAATGGATATCACACAAGCAACGTGGAAACTGCTCAATATGTTAAAGTGAAAACTGACAGTGCTTTCAGCATCTGACGTGCATGCATTCTCTCAGAGACAATGAGAGACGATTATATGCTGATATTAATTTAGTCGCCTAATATTTTTCTTGTGCCCTGAACATGGTGGGAAAAAATAAAAAGAAACGTATTTTGTGTAAGGTTTGTTTTTTTGAAAGACTTAAATAAAGCTCTTAATTTTCATTGATGACTGCAGTTTTATTTAGGGGTTAAGAAAGTCTTAATTATAATTTCAGGTGGTCTTAAATGTGGGGACTGAAAGACAAGAATTGCGATGAAACTTCAAAAGTCTATCCATTGAATAAATATGAGCGCTGCACGTTTCAAAGTCATTTGCTGCGCTGCTTTGTGTAATATTCATAGACTGTAAAAAATATGGACGTAGTATCCGTGACGTCACCCGTAGGATTCTGAAGCGCTATTTTGAAGCCTGTTGTGGGCGGGATTCGGCCGTCGCCATCTTGGAATCGCGTCACCGCGCGTCACTCCCGGATAATCAAAAATGGGCAAAAAGGCAGGACGTGGGTGGAGCTAGTTGCTGAAACCACGCCCGCCTAGCGCGACAGTGGTGACAGCAGCGGCAATCCCCCTGTCACTCAAGTGGCCACGCCCTTAATTATGCTGAACTTTAAGGCTTAATATAACTTAAACGGATGAGTTATAAAAAAATTCAACCCCCTCACAGTTGACATGAAGGGCAAAACTAGCTATATAGACCAAAACCATTTTTTGAACCAGGCTGTAAACATACTTTTTTCTGCTGTAAAGTTGGGCATTTTAACATGGGGAGTCAATGGGACTGACTCTCTTTTGCAGCCAGTCTCTAGCGGCCAGTCGATGAATTGCATTTTAAGACACTTCCGTATTGGTTTCAATAGAGAGAGCGGGAGGTTGCCCCTTGGTAATATTATTCTGAAAGCGCCTCCTGCTGGAAGAGAAACGCATAGAGTTGTAAATGTGAACTGATCAAGTGTGCCGTAGGTGTCCTGAAAAGTGAAGCCAAAAGTTTTCGATCGCCCCCCGGTGGCTGGCTGCAGTATAGGTCATAAACCCCGCCCTCTCCATGTAATCTAATGGGACGTGAGCCAAACTAAATAATCGAATTACACTTCAAATAATTTTTTTCCAAAGATGATTTCCATCATGCGAGGTGGTTCCTATAATACTGATTCATGTTCAGGTGTTCGTTTTTCTAATATGTTCGCTTTTAAGTAGTTATTTGATGCTATAAAAACGGGTGTGGTGTCATGATTGTGATTGTGCGATTGGGTCTGCGGGAGTTTGGGCGGGATTTTGATACCGCGGCTCCGCCTACCGACTCTACTGTGCATGCTCTGGCTCCAAACGAGTCTCTACTACGCATGCTCTGGCTCCAAATGACGCAATTTCCCCCAAGATGGTAGCGGCCATATTTAGATGTTTTGGCTTCACTTTTCTATGGTGGAAAGAAGCGGAGACTTTTTTTACAGTCTATGGAACTGATGGATCCACAAGATAATGTGTTATAAAAATGTAAACATTTTAAACAAAGGCAGTAAAATATATGTATATGTTATTTAAGTAATATAATATTTGATTGATAACAATTGTTTAAATTAATATAATTGATTTATTCTTTGAAACTTTAATATTAATTTATGCAATTGCAATGCTTTGATTTTAGTAAGATTAGTACACAGTCATAGCCATAAATGCAATGGTACTAATAATTGGCATAATTCTTCCGGTGTTTCGGCCAAGAATTTTCATTTAGGTGCATCCCTAGTTCAGTGTTAAATAAATATTTTGAAATTGTATTTTTGTTATTTTATTTATTTCTCTGAAAAGCAACACGAAATAGTAAAAAGCAGATTTTTACTATTTAATTATTGTAATGGTGAAAAAATTGGCAAAATAAATGGAAAAAAATGCTAAACACTGCGTTCGGTATTAAGCATTTCATTATTATTCGGCTTCGGCCAAGAATTTCATTTCGGTGCATCCCTAATATATATATAAAAACACAAACACACTGTCCCACTTAGTATCATTTTACATGCTTGCCGAAGCTTGTGTTGACTTAAAATGTCAAGAAAATCCAAAAAATATTTGTTGCAGAACACTGAACACATTTACTGTTTATTATTTACACCTTATCTACACTTATTTACAACTTATTGAAATGGCCCACACAATGATGTGTATCACTACAGTGTGTGTCTAATACAGTGTGTGTTATAATGACTGACAATGTAGCACTAGACTGTGTTATTGTTGTTTTGCTGAGCAGTCTGACAGTTATCAGTTACAAAAAGTGACAGCAGCAATGTTCAATCCAGTCCACAGCTCTCATTCTAATCTCTTTCTCCTGGCTGGTATCCATTCTAAGAAAATCACTATACAAAATGACTAAACAAATGTGTCCCCACTCCTGACATACAGCCACAAACTTTTTTTTTTTTTTTTGATAGATGTGTGTATGTATGAAGTATGAAGTTAAATCCTCACGTCCAGATAAATAAGTCAGACATTTTTCGAAATAGTACAAGATTTTGTTGAAGTATGTGTGTAAAACCAAATTAATATTCATCAGCTAAGCTAAGCCATTTTGTGACATTCCAGCTGTCCCCAGTGATGCCCATGGTGGGGTTTATACTAACATTTTAGCATTTTAGAAAAATAAATAACTCAAAATATATTAACTGAAAGCAAGTCCTAATATATTACACAAACATATTGTTCTAAGAATGTGTTTATTTTACTGGAAAACAAGGTAAAAAATATTGAGTAAGAAAATTTTTATTTTTGTTAGCAGTAAAGACTATCTCTTTCAAGATACAAAAACAGCCACACTGAACACTGCTAGAAGAAAGAAAAGGTGATATGCACTGTGAATACACCATTTATACACATTTCATTCTTCAAAATGTGTGTATACATTCTACACTTCATGATAGACAATTGTTGAATCTTTTAGAGGGAATGCACACAATTGCTTACACTCTATCCAAGATTCATTAAAACCATATTGACATGACAATTCCAGCAGCTCAGATCACCAACAAAAGAAACCAAACTGAAAGACATGCATTCAAAACAAGAGCAAAGCCCTGAGTGCGGATGTATGAAAGTCTCCACTGGCTGAAAGTGCTTTTATTGAGTCAGGAAAGCAACGGAAAAATTCTTTCTTTTCTCTTGCTGGTTTCCGCCTCTAATGATACCCCAACTGAACCACTCTAGGATGCTCTCAACACAATATAAATGAGTAATTGCCAAAACATCCATTAAAATGCTTCAGTAGAGGAGAGAATTGTGGCCAATTGCCGTAGAACAGCGGGACACTCGACAATGTCTCGATTTTGATGTGCCTTTAGTGGAAAGCTTTGAGCTGGAATGTTCTTTAAGGAGGATATTTATAGGGACTGGATTTATTCTTAGTTCCCTTAACTACTGTACATGTCAGCTCTGGACTAAATGAAAAGTAATATACAAAATATATGTACAAAATAGTTCAACATCCTATAAATAATAGACAGACAGACAGATATTCAAACAAAAAAAAAAAAAAAAAAAGCTCATTGCAACTTTCAGCCAGGTGTGTGTGTGTGTATGAGGTAAAAAGGTCAAACCCTCTACCTTGCAGGTCAGCTTTGGTGAAACCAACTTTGTTAGCAGGACATTTTCGAAAGAATTAAATAATAGAACAACATTTGGTTAGTGAAGGGAAGGTCAGTCAAAAGAGTGGAAAATGTGTGTGTGATGGATAATCAGATAATTTAAGTAAGGCAAGGATGCAATGAGATATTTCGCAATAATAGTTTTTTTTTTATTATTATATTGCACCGTTAAACAAATGTACCTCATTCAAATCTTCATTAAAAATAAAGAGAATATAGGTCTATATCAGTGATACTCCAATTGGCTCGCGAGATCCACTTTTCTGTAGAGTTCAGCTTCAACTTTGATCAAACTTACCTACTTGTGATTGTCTAATGATCCTGAAGACATTGATTCTCATGCTCAGGTGTGTTTGATTAGGGTTAGAGCTAAACTCTGCAGGAAAGTTGATCTTGCGAGCCAGATTTGAGGATCTCTGGTCTATGTCATATGTGATTGGTAACAGTTAAAAATGGAATGCTATCATCAGGCCTTTGGTCAAGGCGCCATCTAGTGGTCATAAGGGCTCCCAATATCAGCAAAACAACAGAAAATACCCAGAAATCCAGAGAGGCACAAAAATCTGACTAAAATATAAGTAAAAGATAAAGATTAGAGAGAAAAACAGTAGGTGCAGAAGTTAAATATGGTTTGGATATAATAGTTAAAACACACAGCAGTGTGTGAGAGATTAACAGACATTCAGATTAAGGTGTAGTGAATAGTGTATACCTTCACAGCCACGTTCAACCTGCCCACTGCGGAACAGAGCATCATTTATGAGGTCAGGCAGACGACCATTGAGATCCATGGAAGCTAAGCAGCCCTGGAAACCCTCACGAGACACCACCAGCTTCGGCAGGTTCTGGTACATGTTGGGCCCCAAACCAGCCACAAACAGATCACCTGCAAAGAGTGAAAAAAGAGAATATAACTTAAATTTGCTTAGTTAACTCGGCAAACAGTTATACAATATATATAGTAGTCAAGATTTGAAGTGGATGAAAAAAAGTTAAAAGTTGTCCTAAAACAAGAAAGGGTATTGTTTTGGTTTTAGGACAACTTTGATGAAAGGTTTTGATCCACTTCAAATCTTGACTACTGTATATAGTGAAGCTTATGTGCTTTTTTTTTTATTTAAAATGTCAAACATACAATCAAAAATGTCACTAAAAGGTTAAGCGAATCTGTGTGGCTGACCTTTCAGGTCCAGATTTTTCGCTCCGTTGACCACCTGGCTGACAGACTTGGCGTCCACCTTTAGTGTGTGCGTGTTGCTGGCGTCTCGAGTGATCACCACATTGTGCCACTGGTTATCATTAAGAGGACTGTCGCTGTTTCCCTTCAGAAGACTCGGTCCATTTCCCAGGTCAAACACATAGTGAATATACCTGACAAACACACAAATAAACATGCACACTGAGCTCTAATGTGTCCATGTCCCAAATATATTCAAGTATACTTCACTGATGTACACTCAGCCAAAGTACACAATGAAGTAAACTCAGCTGATCAGCTGAGAGGCTCTCTATTAGATGACAATGATAGTGAACACTTGTTTTAAAAAGGTAGAGGGTATATGTCCTGCTTGAGGAAAGGCCACAGGTCAAGTGGATCAGTCGGTTTTAATCGACAGGGCTAACCATGCTTCTACATTCAGAATAATTGTGGAATAATTGTGCCATCTTTACACTGTGTCTTACACTGAAGAAAACAATGGAGGATGGGATGCCATCTGGATTTAACTGAATAAATTGGGCTACAATCAGTGTTAATTAACATGATCAGTGTTAATCACCTTCTGAACAGTTAAAATGTTCCTCCCATTGTGCAATAAAAATCTGTGCAATAACCTTATATTTATTTGCTACCACCTCCACCCTAGTACATCCCTGCATCTCTTTCTATTCTATCCTATTCCATTCTATCAACTATAGCACAACTGTACATACCCCTTATTTATTTCTCAATTTATTTTACTAATTTTTTGTCTATTTATATTTACGTGTATTTTTTTATTCTCATCTTATTTTTTACTCTCTGTGTGCACTGGAAGCTAATGACACTGAAACAAATTCCTTGTATGTGCAAGCATACTTGGCAATAAAGCTCTTTCTCATTCTAATTCTAATTGATTTTACTGTGTCAACATTATTTTTCCTCTGCCTGCACAGTCCTGGTTGTTTAAAAAGCATAGAAAAAAAATCAAAGGTATTTTTCTCTGCAGGAATTGTGCACAATTGGACCAGATACATAAGATAAAATATGTGACCCTGGACCACAAAACCAGTCATAAGGTTAAATTTTACAAAACTGAGATGTATATATCATATGGCAGCTCAATAAATAAGATTTCTATTGATATATGGTTTGTTAGGATAGGACAATATTTGGCCGAGATACATCTATTTGAAAATCTGGAATCTGAGGGTGCAAAAAAATCTAAATACTGAGAAAATCACCTTTAAATTTCTCCAAATTAAGTTCTTAATGCATATTACTAATCAAATATTACATTTTGATATATTTATAGTAGGATTTTTACAAAAAAAATCTTCATGGAACATGATCTTTACTGAATTTCCTAATGATTTTTGGCATAAAAGAAAAATCAATAATTGTGACCCATACAATGTATTTTTGGCTATTGCTACAAATATACCCCAGCGACTTAAGACAGGTTTTGTGGTCCAGGGTCACATATGTGTATGACTTTAAACATTTTTCTTCTTCATGATTCTCTCCACATTACAATTTGGTCTAAATGACTTGAATTTTAAACATACTACTATAACTTCTGTGGTAATCAGTTATAGAAAATAAATGTTTTTTGACACTTAACGGTAATTTCTGATTCTAATGCATGTCTGTCAAAATTAGAATTAAATTGTAATAAATCTGAATTAAAACTATGAGTATTTAAATTGATGTTTTAAATTAGTCCCTGTTTTGGTCACCTTCAAGAGTATGTTGACTTTCTCATAATACTTAAAAAGACAATGATGAGTCGCCACCTGCTGGTGTGAACAAATCTGTTTGGTGAACAGATTTAAAAGACTTGTGTCACTGGGATAAACCTAAATACCCAATACTAGCTTTTCCACCCAAAGATGTAATGATTACATGAATGAATCAGTCAGCAAATACGAAAAAAAAAATTGGTGAACATATTCAACAGGCCTGCATCACTGGGATTAATTAAATTCCCCAGCATCAGCTGTTTAAGGTATTCTGGGGTGTGTTTGGTAACTAACCTTCAAAATGAACACACTTTTAGCCACTTTACAGTGTACATGTCTCAGCCTAAGAGAAATTGACTTCCAACACCCCAGAACGGATTCTTCATGCGGCCGACTTTTAGCCTTCCCAGCCCTCACAGCTGTGTCAACCTCAATAAAATGGTAATTTGGTTAAAACTGGATTCTCTAATAACTTGGTTGACTTTGAACCCTCTACTTCCACTCACCCTTTGACAAGCTCCACAGCAATAAAATCATTTCCATCTCCACTGTTGAAAAGAATGAATCCATCACCCGAGGTAGTTTTGAACTGAAAAAAGAGGTGCATGGTGCTATAAGCCTGGAGTGTAGCAAGACCCAAATAGCTTCCTTTGGTCTTGAAGGTAACTGGATCAGCCACAATGGAGCGCATGCCGAAACGAGCATTGAGCTCGCAGAATTCGATGTCCCCATTTTTGCACATGTCAATGTAGAGGAGGCCATTGAACTTCAGGCCTTGCAGGTGACCAATGAAGTTGGATGGAGCCGTGGAGGCAAAGCGCCGTTCTGTCAGGATTCCGGTCTCAATGTTACTGAACTCCAGCCGAGTGTGGTCCCCATTCATCTGACCTGTGAAAGAAGAGTAGGAGTTCTTGGTAAAGTGATTAGTAAGTGTTGGATTAATGCATTACATGGAGGCAGCTGCTTAAAAAAGCTGTTCTGAAAAGATTATACTGCATTCGTACCTTCAGCTACATCATCATCCACCATGAGTTTGAGGTTTTTACCACGCCGCATCACTTTGACTGAGTGCCAGTCATTGTCGTTCACTTTCTGGCCAGCGTACAATGTCTCTGGTCCTTTACCTGAGAATGATGTGTGTTAGTTAGTGTTTACACAAGCTATCAATGAAAATCACATTTCTGGCTTCTTAACATCTTAATAATAAATAATATCATGTGTAAAACATTTTGTTTACATTTTCAAACTTCTGTTATCAAGATGATAGACCACAAAAATGTTTTTACATATTTTAATTGCGGTACATCAATAGTTCCAAGGAAAATCATTTTTTTTTAAACTGCTGTTACTCAGAAAAGGCCTAAACATAAAACAAATCTAAGGTTTGGCTTGTTCATACCACAGAAATGGTAAGTACACTAGTATGCTAGTAAACCGTTCCAACCATAGTTGTGGACTTTTTTATTTTAAGGGTGCACTGTCTGCACTAACAAAAGTACTGATTTAGAACACAGATTGTTGTACTGATTTACTGGTGCCATTAACATAAGATGTTCAAAGAAACTGTCTTTGAACTTCAAATTATCATGCACGAGGCAAAGTGCCTCTCTAAAAGCACTGTAGAATTAAAATGGTTAATCAGCACTAAATTACCACTTTCTTTTCAGCCATTCTGCTGCTAATTGAAGAACATGCTTAATAAACAAAAAACCTTTAATTGACTCCAACAAGCTATAGAGATCTAAATGAGCTGACCTGTGTTTATACACACATAGACAAGCAAAAGATTTTAGAGCTTTTATAGTTTAGTTTTAAATGGTGATGTTAGACCACATAAAGACAGCAAATTACTTTACTATTATTAAATATTATCTGGATTTGATTGATACATTTGCATTTCTCCATTATTTATAGAGAAATACAAATTATTTTCCATTAATTTATTGATAAATAAGAGTGGCAGCCATAGAACTGCTGTGTATGTGTGTCTCTGTTTTTTATTTTAATCAATAAATAAAAAAAAATAGGTATCTTCTTTTAAATTTATATATAAATATAATAATGTAAAATATTTAATGGTATTAAATATATTTTATTATAACTGAATTAACAGCATATATCCCTTTATGTATACAGGCTCAAAGTCAAAGACTTTAGATATATCGATATATTGGTAAAGTCATCGGGTCACTGCAGCTGCCTTAGAAGCTTTGTTTGCTACAGAAACAGCTTTCCGAGACACATGCCTAGTATTGCACATTGGCTGGTCTAGCATGAAAAATCAATAGCCCCTCACTGCAAAACACAAGATCCAGGGGGCATGTTTGAATCCACATCTAGGAGTTGGAGATGGGTGGGTTCAGGGATTAGGGGGTGGAGGCGAGTAGGTTTAGGTTTATGTAAGGTGGGAGGCAGTGTTGTTTTTGACAACCATCTTAGTCTTAGTCTTTTGGACTAAAATGCTTATTAGTTTTAGTCAAATTTTAGTCACTTCTATATGTGATAGTTTTAGTCAAATTTTAGTCGACGAAAAGTCAAAGGTTTTAGTCTAGTTTTAGTCAAAAAAAAAGGGGGAAAAAATAGTCTTTTAACAAATTAATGTAGGTCAGTAAGTATTTTGCTGTTGGGTAGTGTCACTTATAAGTTGTGAAAATAGCAGATCTATAGTTCAACACAATGTGAGCTTCCGGATCGACTATTTTCACCAATAATTACAATAATGAAGGAATGGTTTTAGACATAAAAGACATATATTTGAAATAATGTGCAAACTGCCGCCATCATGGTTAATCGTCTGTCTGTCTGAGTTACAACAATGTGACATGTTGAGCACGTTGTGCGCTGCACGACAGGTGGTGGGCGTAACCAAACAAGGGTAGAATGCTAAAACGGCTTGCCATAGCCTACTAGTATGGCAAAGAGTATTTAATGCTAAAATGGCCTGCCATAGCCTACTAGTATGGCAAAGAGTATTTAATGCTAAATACGGCTTGCCATAGCGGCAGATACTTTTTAGGTTTTAATTGGCATGCACAATAAGCAGAAATGTCCTGCATTTTAAACGTCTGACGGACCACCCACTAACATTTTTGTCTATTCTCGTCTCATCAACGAAAACTCACACACGTCTCGTCATGTTTTAGTCATCAACGAGCCATTTTTATCTCGTCATCGTCTCGTTATCGTCATGAAAAAAGTTGCGTCAACAAAATGATTTCGTCATCGTCATCGTTGACGAAAACAACACTGGTGGGAGGAGTTGGATCTGGATCCAACCTCGCCCCCTGGATCTTGTGTTCTGCAGAGAGGACCATCTCTGAAAAATAAAGATTTTTTTAATTCTATTCGAGCATAAGAAACAATATTTATGAAACAGTTGTTATAACATTTCATTGGTGATTTCTAATATGAAATTTAATCGTAAACTTGGTGAACAGTTTTAGAGAATTTGATTTCCTCCAATTCAAAGAGATAAGAGCTGTACTTGCATGACTGAAATAGCTGCCTGAAAGGCGTTTCAAAAATGGCCTAAAATTTGCTAAAAGTATTGTGTTGTGGTGAGGTAAGATGATTCTAATTAGTAATTGTCAATTTTCAGGGTTTAACATCATTTTACACAAGACTTCTGAAAAAGCACATTAGACAGCATGGTCATATGATGCTACCTGTTACTTTTCGGCCAACCACTGTTGCTTGTAATTACTGGATAATTAAAAAAAAAAAATTTAGAAATAAGAAATTGCTGGAATGAAACAAGTGCCCTCTCAAAGAAGAGAACTTTGATTCACAGAAAACTCAAACTGTAACTTTAATGGAGTACAACAAAAACCACTCACTTTTTTATATATTAATTTTCTCTATAGAGAATATAATAATAATAATAATAATAATAATAATTTCAAATGGTCATAAAATGTTAAGCTATCTTACATATCTCTGATGAGAAAGGGGATGAGAAACGGGAGACTTTTAGATGAGTAAAGGCAGTTATACTTTTTCAGAGGATCATTACAACATTTTTAAAACAGCATTATTTAAAAATGCTTAAAAATTAACATTTAACATCGTGTAAAACATGGACAAGGATGTACACTGCTAATCAAAAGTTTTGATTATTATTTATGTTACTCATGTCCTTTAAAAACCCTTTGATCTAAAGGCTTAGGGTTAAATAAAATAAAAATACTAAAACTGAAATTTTAAATTTCAAGAAAGTTGGAGCGATGCATGAAAAATTTCAAGCACATATGAGAAGACATTCAGTGTCACCTCTTAGGCAAAGGGTGATGACTTTGAAGAAACTGAAATAAAAAATAGTTTAGATTTGTTTACATATTGCCATACTTCTATTTGTGGTATTTTATAACTTGATGACTTTACTATTAATGTAACCCAGGGTTTCCCAAACAGGGGTTTGTGAAGGAACTGCAGGGGGTTCCTGAGTAGATAAAAAGCTAATAAATGTAATCTAATATCAAAATCAATAAATCAATATATAATATTTAGCATATAGCGATGTATCAAATCTTAATGTGATTATCAAATCAAAGGCTGTGGTTTAATTAAATATCTATTGTTACTAGCTGCTTTCTCACAAACTCCATGTGTACAGAGTTTAATGTGCATTGGGGGTGTATTTTCAACATTTTTGTGGATAGAAGTTTACAGCATTTCACTAGCATCCCATGAGAATAAAAGTTTTGAAAGTGAAGAATTTAAAACATAAATATTAGTACTGTAATTATAGTATTGCAAAATCATTATAAAATATTCTTTGAAGAAATGAGAAATAAAATATTACAAATATTAGTTACAGTACAGTTATAATTTGTATCAGTAACATGTTTATATATTTATTTTTATAATTAGTTTAATAATAATAATAATAATAATAATAATAATAATAATAATAATAATGGTAGCACTTTAAATCAAGGTCTAATTTGTTAACATTAGTTAATGCATTAACATTAACAACAAATAATAATATATATATATATATATATATATATATATATATATATATATATATATATATACTACAGCATTTAATAATCTTTGTTAATATTAGTTAATAAAAATTTGCATGTTTATGTTGTTCATGTAATAGGAAATTTAAACAGAATATTATCTAAGAGTAATAAATGCTACACAAATATTGTTTAACTAATATAGTTAATTCACGTGAAATAAGTTCAAACTTTGACCGTCTGTGGGAAATTAACATCAGTGTTAATTAGCTAACGTGTTTCTTTTTTTTTTATTTGATGACATGTTTCTTACAGTAGTCATCAAATAAATAAATAATAGGTAAGAACAGAGTATATAGAACAAACTGAGTAAAAACTTACTGGTGTTACAGTTTATCCTGCCACAGTCTAGATGGGGAAGAACAAGTGACAGATGAAATCGCGTCCTTCAAGGATACAGCTGCAGACATCCAACAACAGAAACACCACCTTCTGGGGATGAGCACATGGAGCAGCAGCCATTTCGGAAATTTCCACCAGTTTTATCCTTCTGGCCAGTTTGTTTTATATAACTTGTTTGTTTTGCCAATTATTATTATTATTATTATTATTTTTTTTATTTTTTTTTGTTATTGAAACAACATGCAGAGACAAGTATATCATTCTTAAGGTTAATTACGCAACAATTCAAAACACTCTGGCTGTATCTTTTTTTTTTATTATTTTAGTATGTATAAGCCGAAAGGATTCATCAGCTCCAGTATTCTTTATCTTTTTTTTTTTTTTTTTTTTTTTTTTGTAATTATCATCCGAATTGTTGGTCAAGGCACCAACTGTATGAATTTCACAGATAACTGCAGATTGTTACTACAATTGGAACTGTCATTCAGGTTGGAATCCATATGGCTATTTTTATCATGTGCCATCAACCGCAACAGAAAAGTGGGAGCAAACAGCCTCGGTCCAAAAAGCACCAGGACCACACAGACTTGTAGAATGTTCTTAATAAACAGACAGTCACTTGAATTAAAGACTCTAGTGCAATGAATACTGAATGTTCTGATTGTTATTTATGCTGAGTGCATAAATTTTAGAGTTTTTAGTGAATTTACTGAAATGGCTATAATTTTGATGTTGCAACATATTTAAGATGCTGATCATCTGGTCCTTTGTTGAATAACGACTGTGTTTGTTTTTTTGTGGGTGATGCTTTGGCCACCAGCTGCAGGTGTGCTGGATGCTCTGGTCTCGGGCTGTTTGCTTACAGGGCCGCAGGCTAAAGGCCATTGAAGGGGTGAGTACCATCTTTGAACAAGGCATGGTAAATGCCGTTAAGAGTGAAGGATGGAAATGGGTACATATTTTCCTGATAGCGTCACAAATTTTTATACAGAAGATGCATAACTGATTGTGAAACCCATCTTACCATAAGAACAGAGCAGAGACAAATACAGAAAAAAATATCACAAAGAGACACACTCCTGTTCATAGCATATAATTTAGGGCTGGGTGATGCATTTAATTCAAATATATGGTTACACTTAAGTTTGGGGACCAATTTTTACTATCAACTAACTATTAATTATGACTTTCACCTCAATAAACGTCTAATTTGTTACTTATTAACAGTTAGTAAGGTAGTTAAGTTTAGGTATGGGGTAAGTTAAGGGATATAAAATATGGTTATGCATTATAAGGCATTAATATCTGCTTTATAAGTTTTTTATAAACAGCCTAAATGCTAAAATGCATGGTAATAATAATAATAGTAAGAATTGGTCCCTACGTATAAATATATATACATATATACATATATACACACACACACACACACACACACACACACACACACACACAGTCCACAGCCTAAATGAGTACACCCTCTCTGATTAAAAATAAAATATGTATGTAAAACAACCATGCATGTCACTTCTGCAAGCTACATCCTAATCTGTCAGATAAAGTGTCATCCTTTTCATAGCTTTTGCCGGCTCTGAGACACTTTTTTGGTGTTTCTCATGCTCTTTTTCTAGAAA
Source organism: Garra rufa (assembly GCF_049309525.1). Taxonomy (NCBI): domain Eukaryota; kingdom Metazoa; phylum Chordata; class Actinopteri; order Cypriniformes; family Cyprinidae; genus Garra; species Garra rufa. Next base: position 17,421,801 of record NC_133373.1, on the reverse strand, counting down.
AACTCACTTATTACTAAATGAAAGCTTAAAGTGAAGAGCTAATTATTTCAGGGGCCTTTTCTCAAGTCCATTGTTCTTAAATTTCTGTGTTACTTTTGCTATTTTTTTTTTACACATAAAACAGTAATCTGGTATTCCTCTTAGACCAATATCCTCTTTTATGCTGAGAAAAAAATCTGACATTAAGTCTGAGTATGATTCAGTGGGCTATATAACACTTTTAATTGTCAAGAAATGACTTATCTTTAACAGTTTTGGATCAACATACCTATTTTGATCAACTGACCTGTTGATCAAAACTTGCCTTAAAGTTACACCAGAAATTTTCAGAGAACGTTTCAGAGGGATGTACACATTTATGCTGTGCACTGTATATATATCAAAACCCCTATTAACTGTGATTTGGCTGTTCAGTTTAGTCTTTTAAATATGTTAGATGTAAAACACTGATTCATTCTAGGGTCTGGAGTACAACATTTCATAAAAAATAAACAAATAAATATATAAGTAAAATTTGTATTGTGAATTTGTGGAGTGCTGTCAATAAAACAAAAAGGTACACAACAAACACTAAAAACTATAATTATAATAATTGTTGAGAAAAAAGCTAAAATAGCAAATAGCAAAATAGAAGCATTTCTTTAATTGTCTTTAAATAAAGCGATAACTTCTTAAATTATTTGTATTTATTTTGTGAAAAGAAAGATAGATAGATAGATAGATAGATAGATAGATAGATAGATAGATAGATAGATAGATAGATAGATAGATAGATAGATAGATAGATAGATGATAGATAGATAGATAGATAGATAGATAGATAGATAGATAGATAGATAGATAGATAGATAGATAGATAGATAGATAGATATCATCACCCAGCCCTAATATAAATGCTGCTTTTATTTATAACATTTTAAATATTCAAGTGACTATTTTTACATATGTTCAATGAAAGTAAATCAATTAGCATGTATGAGAATGACTGGCGCAGATGTGTTGCTTCGATCAGAGGTTACGTGAGACAATGATGAAAGAGCTCGTCTCTCCACACCACCGGCAGACAAAGCAAGAGAATGAATAAAAAAACAGGAGCAATCCATGCAGATCAACAAAACAATAACAATTTAGTTGTAGTGTTAGAGAGATGATAACATTGAGTAACTTGCAAATATAAAAAAATAACCGAAGACGACCGAGGAAGAGAGATAAGGACAGAGAGAGAAATATTGAAGTATACAATACCTAAATTGACAGTTAGTTTGACACGGCCACTGTCCAGCTCTAGTCGTAGTGTGTCTGCGGACTCACGTGATGTGGCAGCCATCAACAGGCCAAAGGCACGCTGGGACATAAACCGCAGAGACACATCCTCTGCCTCTGTATGTATTATCATTGGCATCACCACCTTCATATACATACTGCCATCATAGCTTAGGGTAGATGCCTCTGTAGAAAAAACAGACACACAAAACACATAAAAAATATAACCCAGACCTTGCAAAGAATACTTTCACTTAACCAAGTCACACTAAGTCAATTTAACTGTGTTTACTGATTTAAACAAAACAATTCATTTCTATAAAGTCCTTCACACTAAGTTCAAAATATCAAACTCCAACAATTTGTTGTTCACGCCAACTAGATGTGCAAAGTCCTCCAATCTTCCTTTACTGGTGTTGTAGTAGAATAAATACATTGCATCAGTTTAAATACCCTTCTTAATTCTTCTTATAACATGCTAAAGATCTCTTATTGCATACCTCCAATCTATTTCTATTTATTTATTTATTTGGTGCCATCTGCTACATCTATCACAACAAGTTGCTCATCTGATCACAGAGGTGCTCCTTTGTCACACAGTAGGAACATTTCTAACAAAGTCTCTCATTTTCAGCCCCATAACAGGCCAAAACGCTACAGCACAGAGCTGAGAGGGGATTCTGGGAAAATGGATTAAAAAAGGCAACCAGCCGTGAAATACCTGCCTCGAGTTTTAGTGGTAAGGAAAGAAGAATGTGCCTTTGGCTGAAAGAGGCGCTGACTGCCTTTGTGTAATGATGGAGGAGTCTGCATTTAATGCACGAGTCATTGTGTGGAAAATAATGTGCATTACACGCATGTACAGCTGTCATGTAATATGTGATAGGACACCTTAAACATCATCAATCAGGCTGGCGGTGCAACAAGGAGAGGAATGTGACATTGTCAATAATAAAACATTGTTACTTTAGGCTAAAATTGTTCATTATTTGGTAGTTATGAGCTGTTACAGAAATAATTGTGGCTGACCTGAAGGATGGCAAGGTGTAGAATTTCTGCACTAATAATGTCTCCACACTGAATTATTATTATTAATTTATTTGCTAAATTATTTTATCTCAAGTTTATTTGTTTTATAGCTATAATTAGCTAAACGCTGGTAAAAAAATAAAAATAATAATAATTATATATATATATATATATATATATATATATATATATATATATTGTAATATATATATTACACACTTTAATGCATTATTGAAATATATGTGTAATATATATATTACACACTTTAATGCATTATTGAAAAGTTTTTGAAAAGCATGTTTTTTGCTGACATGTTGTACACCATTTAATTATTATATATAATATATGCAATTAATTAATTGTTCCATGTAACAGCGGCTTAGAGATTGTTATGCCATGTCATCCTGGAATGGATATCATGCAAAAGTTGTCAGTTCATTGTCATAGTGTAGAGTTGATATCTTACGTTAGTTCTGAAAAATAGTGAAAAGATTTGTCTTTTTATTTGACCTCCAAAATGACAGTTAAAGAATAATCAGTATACTTTGCATACAAGCGATATTGATTATTTATGTTGAAGCACTCTGAGAACAACTGGGTTGTGTTCAAGCAACTCCATTAGCAAGCATTAATTCACCAATATAACAATCAATTCATCACATATTAGAAAACTAGCATCCCTGCTGACACTGTTACACACCTGCTGGGTGTCGAGGGAGCTCTTAAGCATTAATGAAGAGCATATTAACCCCCTGTCTTGAACTACTAGCTCTCTCGCTCTGATCTTAAACAGCCTTTCTCAAAGCAAACTGAGCAAACACTATTGCCAGGATGCTATGTCTTCCACACCATATTGAAGTGTGTGCGATTTTGTGTGTGTGTGCTACTCAAACACGCACACAAAATATTGCACAGCACAGCTGGATGTGTTTTGGGGAGATATCAACAGCTCCAAAGCTCATTTTGAATGGTAATGAGGAGATGTGCATTTTCAGGGGCTTGCTTGAGATGGAAGTCAGCAGCACTTTACATAATTACCAACCAAATTGCCAATGACGACTGGGGGAGGGGGGGGGGGGGGTGTTAACATGTGAGCTACAATGCTCTCTGCCTACCGGTTACACTGTATCGAGTACAATCTGTGTTAACAGATTACACAAAGACTGTCTCCTCCATGACAGCAGAGTATTTTTTTAAAAAGACGAGTATCAAAATACATAAACAAAATAGATGTAAATAAAATATTCAATATAAAAACTACTTAAATTTAAAGAAAAGCATGCAAATAAAAATATATAGAAAATAATATTATACAACTTAACACTGACATATAACTAAGTCCATTTTGAGTAGCATATATTTAACAATATTATATTCATGTTATATTTTAAAAAATGACCAAAATACATAAAGAATATGATAAAAGAAAGAAAAAAGATAAATATAGGTAAATATTAAAAACATTTTAAAATGAATACAATTATATATAGACATATATAGACATTAAAGGAACAGATACAAATATCAAAAACAACAAAATCACTTTTAAACAACTAAAATCAAAACTAAACTAAAATTGAAGCAAAAACAGAAACTATTAAAATAAAATGCAATTCAAAATATTAACAAAATCATTCATCATTAAATAGGTTTTGTTTTAAAATATATTTAAAAAAAAATCCAGATCGTGTGACTTATCCAAAGCTTTATAGAGCCAAAGGAAGATCTACAGTCAAACTGTCTATTCATTCATAAATCCATTCATCCATCCAGAGGTTCTTTCTAAATTCTTCTCTAAAACATTCAAACAACATTTCTACAAACACAAACATTTCTGTAAACATGCATGAGTCAAACCAGTCACATAGAAGACTACACTAGGACTGTGATTTAAAATGTCGTCCTGCTTTAAATAAAATCACACTGGCTGTTTAGGCTGTAAACACTAGAGGGCAGAAGAGGACTGTCCAGAGGCTTTGGATCATTCAGTGCTGCTGGTAGAGAGAGAGAGAGAGAGAGAGAGAGAGAGAGAGAGAGAGAGAGAGAGAGAGAGAGAGAGAGAGAGAGAGAGAGAGAGAGAGAGAGAGAGAGAGAGAGAGAGATTTTACATTTACATTTTTTTTTTAAATATTAAAAAAAAAAAATACATAAATTACACAAGAATTATTAAATTTTCCTCTTCATCAACAAACATTAAAAACTGTTAAATTATTCGTCATTTTATAAAAAGCAAATTCTGCTCTAACCCTTGCAGTTATCAGTATTTTAAAAATCAAGTCTGGATCCACTGAACATTCACCTTTCAATTTCCGCTTTCTTGTCAACCATATTACTAACTTTGCTTCACCCACCATAAAATTGATCAAAGACATTATTTTCTTCTTTGCAGCAACATATTTGAGACCAAATACAAAGTTCACTGGACTAAATACTTCTCCTAATTTTCTAAAACATTCTTCCAAAGTCTGAAATATTCTTCTTAATCTAAAACAATGTAGAAACACATGATCTATTGACTCTTCAGCATTACAAAATACACATTCATTTTCCACATTAAGATCAAAATGCGCCACTTGTTTATTTGTGGCTATTGCCCAATGAACAACTCTCCACTGAAGATCTGCAGTTCGTTTTTCTATGGGAGATTTATATAAAGACCTCCAACATCCTCTAGGGGAAAAATCAACCCCAAAAATATCTGTCCATTTTGATTCCTTTACATTATTTAGAGAGGAGTAATGAGTCACTTTCACACATGTTAAATAAATCGCTTTCTTAGATGTTTCTTCAAATGTTGTTACAGTAGTTGTGGAGTTCTGAAGTTAAGAATTGAGTTCTCTTCTGGTTGTTCTTCAACAGCTGCAAAAATCTTTAACTCTGGAAAGTCATTCTCATCCTTATCTTGAAATATCATCTCATTATTTTGTCTAAATGCAGAAGGTAAAGACAAAAAAATTCTATTTAATATTATCTTCATGAACCTGACAGACTTGACTCCTGTCAGACAACACATCTCCTCGGGACTTTTCCATTTGTTGCCATTCTTCAAATCAGATACTTTGGTGCAGCCAGCTTTTTCCATTATAGATCTTAAACTCTTCAGGGTTAGTTCTTTGACCTCAAAGGATTATCAAAAAGAGGTTAATGTCGTATCCAGCTTCCAAGATCTGAAGAACTTCTCTCCACTTTAAAAATCAATCTCCATGCTTTTAAAACTGACTTATAATAAGATGAGGTACCATTCAAATCAATGTCCACCAGCCTTATTAGAAACAGTTGTTTATCATACTTAAAATTGTCCACTTTTTGCAACAAAACACAAGCTGTGTCAGTCCACATAGATTCCCCAGAATACAACAGTCTTTGCACCGCTTGGATTCTGAAGGCCATAATTCGACTTTGTATATCCATTAATCCATGTCCACCTTCATTGACTGGCAAAAAGAGAACAGCAGCCTTTGTCCAGTGGCATCCAGACCAAAAAAAATTAATTATATTTCTTTGAATTTCACAAACAACATCATTTGGTGGGTTTAGTACAATCATTTTATGCCAGATCATTGAGGCAACTAGATTATTAACAACCAAGGCTCTCCCTCTGTATGATAGTTTAGGTAACACCCAGTTCCACCTGGACAATTTTCCACACACCTTTTCTATCATACCCTCCCAGTTCTTTTCTTTATATTCTTCTTTCCTTAAATATACCCCTAAAAACTTTAACCCTTCTTTACCCCATTTAACTCCACCTGGGAGTACTGGAGGAGTTTCTTTCAGCCAATTCCCCATAATGAAACCTTTACTTTTATTCCAGTTAACTCTTGCAGATGAGGCCTTTTCATAGATGTTTAAACTTTCCTTTAATGTTTCTACATCATGTTTATTTTTTATAAAAACAGTGATGTCATCTGCATAAGCAGATACTTTTACAAACGTATCTTCTTTAACTGAAAAACCTTGCAGATTTTTTCTTAATTGACAGAGTAAGGGTTCAATTACTAGAGAAAAAAGTTGTCCTGATAAAGGACATCCCTGTCTTATTCCTCTTTGCATTAAAACTGGCTGACTAAGTCCGCCTCCCACCTTTAACATAACAGATGCCCCAGTATATAAAAGTTTTATGCCTGATAGAAAAAAGTCTCCAATTCCAAAAGCTTTGAGAGTATTAAACAAATAACAATGGTTAACTCTATCAAAGGCTTTTTCTTGATCAATAGAAAATATACCTAAATCTATATTATCCATATATGCCAAATCAATTACATCTCTTAAAAGAAATAGATTGTCCATTATAGTTCTATTTGGTACACAATAAGTCTGATCTCTTTTTATCAAAGACCCAAGGTATTTTTTTAGTCTATTTGCAAAACACTTTGCAAGAATTTTATAATCTGTACATAGTAGTGCCACTGGTCTCCAATTTTTTAAAAAGCCAAGATCACCTTTCTTAGGCAATAACAAAAGCACAGCTCTTTTACAACTAGTTGGCAATTCATTTTTTTTTTCAAAAGAGGCTTTAAAAACCTCCAACATATCTTCCTTAATCACATACCAAAAATGTTTATAAAATTCTGCCGAAAGTCCATCAATACCAGGGGCTTTAGCAACAGAGAGTTGTTGAACTGCTTTTGACAGTTCCTGTATTGTTATCTCAGTATCCAACTCTTTCTGTTGTTCAGTATTCAATTTAGGTATATCTTTAAGCAAAAAATCCATACATGAGGCATCAATATATTGTTCTCCAAATAAATCCTTATAAAAATCCATTGCAAGCATCCTCATTTCTTTTGGATCAGATGTCAAGGTTCCATTAACACGTTTCAAATGTAACGTCTGTTTTCTTTCCATTTCTTTTTTTTCCAAATTAAAAAAAAAAAGAACTAGGAGCGTCCATATCTTTCAATGAAGAAAATCGAGCTCTAATTAAAGCTCCTTTTGCATTTTCATGAAGAAGAGTCCCTAAAACTTTCTTTCTTTTTTCCAGCATATTTAAATCTGTTAAATTATTGTTAACTGCATTTATTTCAAGTTGTTCAATGTCTCTCTCAAGTTCTCTAATTGTTTTTTTAATCAAACTATTAGTGTGAGCAGTATAATTTTGACAAAACATTCTTATTTGGGTTTTTCCCACTTCCCACCATTGTAGAATATTTTCATAATCATTTTTTCTTTCTTTCCAATTATTCCACAATAATATAAATTTCTCACAAAATGTTACATCGTGTTACATGTTACAACAATTTAGTATTAAAATGCCAATGAAAACTAACATTTTTAGATTTTTTTTAAGCTTAATTCAATTAAACACAAATGGTGGTCCGTAAAACCATTTGGAGAAATAACTGATTTTTTTAACACTATTATTCTTACTTCTACTAATATAAAACCTATCCAGCCTTGCTGAACTAATATGATCACTAGAAGCTTTTACCCATGTATACTGTCTTGCCACTGGATAATGCTCTCTCCAAACATCTATTAAATCATGATCCCTAATTATATTGCTTAAAACACTTGCTGAAGGAGGACATGGTTCTTCACCATTTCTATCTAAAGTGAAATCTAAGGTACAATTCCAATCACCACCTAAAACCAAAACTGCTTCCTTATCAAAAGCTTTTAAACTATTATTCACTTTCCTAAAGAAACTTATTCTTTCTAATCCATTATTTGGAGCATATACATTAATAAAAACAAACAATAAACCCATTATTTCCACTTGAAGGGCTAAACCCCTACCTTTTTCTATCTCACAAGTAGAAACAACAGTCATATTTATATTTTTTCCAATAAGAATAGCAACACCCCCACTTAAATTAGAGCCATGACTAAAGAAAATGTTTCCCTCCCACCACATTCTCCAGTCTATCTCATCTGTCTTATCACTGTGAGTTTCCTGTAGGAAGACTATATTAATATTTTTTGTCTGTATATATTTAGATAGAACTGCCCTTTTATTTTTTTCCCTCCCTCCATTTATATTAATAGTTCCTATTTTTAAGCTCTCCATATAAAAAGGGGGAAAAAAAAAAATAGGAGAACAAAAAAAAGAAAAAAAAAAGTTTAAGATGGAGAAGATTCACCCTTTGTGACATTAAACAGGTTTATCTAATCTATTAGCCGAACATTTTCCTCTCCTTAATTTTGTTACGATTTTCTTCAATCTAAACCTTTTCCTTCTACTAAGTTCTTCGAAACCTACCGATTTCTGTATTTTCATTACTGAAATTACGAATTTATTAACGTCCGGAAAAAATTCTGTTACTTCAAACTTTTTGCCAAAAGTTTCATCCAAAAAGTCATTGATTTCTTTTACAGTATACAACTGTTCATCCCCACACTGAGAAGGTATATCGGACATTTCAGACATTTTATCATCATCATCATCATCATCATCACATTCCTCTCTTCCATGACCAATTTCTTCTTCTGCTATCTGTGAACCCAAAGAATGAGCTTCACCTTTTTGCCCTATCTTTCCCGTTTCAATAGTTACAATTGACTTGAGACCTTTCTTCTTCAGCACTTCTCTTACTGTTTTCCTCAACCACATGACTTAATGTGGGCCTACTTTCATTCTCCTTTACAGCACCTCGATTTGAACTTATCCGTTTATCCATATCAACTTGATCTTTCCCTACTTCAGTTCTCTGCACTTCTTCCACTGGTGAAACAACTTCAACTACATTTGCATTTTCATTTGTTTCAACCTGCTTTTTGTGTGGGCAAGCATTTTTCTTATGTCCGAGATCCAGAGATGGGCATAAATACATAGAAATGTATTTAAAATAAAAATACAAAATACTGAGTGGAAAAATGTATTTAAATACAAATACAAAATACTGTGTAAAAAAATGTATTTAAATACAAATACAGTATTTTGTATTTTTAAAATACACAAAATACATGTGAAACTGGCCATCATTGCAGGCATCCCTATTAGGCTGAAATATATCTGGACATATTCTGAATGCAAAACAAAAACATTTAGATGTGTACTACTGATTAGAAATGATCTTCCCTTCCCCTGCCCTGTAGGAAAAACAAAACTTTTTGTTTTCAATCAAAAATGATTGGCTAACAGGCAGCTAACGCTATTTTTCTCCTACACGTGTCGGTGCTTTTTTATTCTTTCATGTTTACTAAAGGCAAATATGAATGATGCACCATTTTAACTTTAATCAACAAGGAATTAATCATGATGACACCCTTACCTTAATGCAGAAAACTGAGAAAAGTTGCTGATCCAATGCTGACTGCTGCAGGCAGCTCACGTGCATGAGTGTTAAAGGGATAGTTCACCCAAAAATTTAAATTTGATGTTTATCTGCTTACCCCCAGGGCATCCAAGATGTAGGTGACTTTGTTTCCTAGGCAGAACACAAACGAAGATTTTTAGCTAAAACTGGTGCAGTCTGTTAGCCATATAATGGGAGTGGATGGGCAACAGACCTTTAAAAGTAAAAAAAAAAAAAAAAAAAACTACATGCACAGACAAATCCATATTACACCCTGCGACTCGTGACGATACATTGATATCTTAAGACACGAAACGATCGGTTTTTGCGAGAAATGGAACAGTTTTTATATATTTTTTTTACCTTTGATACACAGCCACGTCCATCCGTCATGAGCACGAGTTTAGCATCAGGCTCGTGACATGTGAACGCGCTCTGGCGTAGTATATGCAAACGCCGGAATCAATCTGTCGCGTGTAAACGACAGTCATTGTTTAGACAGTGCACAGAGATTGTGGGTATAGCGGCTATTCAAAATGGTAATTACTTGTGCTTATCCTGATTGTTCAAATCGATTTAAAAATAAAAGATTATGTTTGCTTGCGCAAACTCATCTGGGACTTATCACCGGTTTCCCCTTACACCGTGTCTACACCGGACGCGATGCTGTCTACACTGGATGCGGCGCGGGGCGGCGCGACACGACAAATCCCCAACAGTAATCTGCTGCCGCGTTCTATTTATGATGGCTCACACAAAGTTTAAATGATTTGCAACGGTCGCTTTGTCGCGTCCAGTGTAGACAGACTTTAGCTGTTGCGCCCGGTGTAGACACAGTGTTACAGCGTTTGCGTATACTACGCCAGAGCGTGTACACGTGTAATGAGCCGGATGAAAAGCTCATGCTCATGTAGGGATGGTTCGATACGTGTATCGGTACCGTTCGGTTCTCGGACAAATTCCAAATGGAAGTGATCATCCCTATCACCTTTGTGGGAGGACTTAGGGCACGTGCAGGTCATAATGTAGTCGTTTGCAATGCACTTGGCGAAGGGAGCGATGTTATTTCCTCATTATCTTCAGCTGGGATGTTTACGTGACAACACACTGTCAGCAGATGTCGCTGTCTTTTTATTGTTAGCATAACTAAGCGAATCTGCTTAGTGCTGACAGACGCGGGTGTGTTCGACTTGAAGCGGGGCAGCGCCACTTCAAGTTGAACACACCCGCGTCTGTCAGCACTAAGCAGATTCGCTTAGTCCCCCTACAAAGGTGATAGGGATGATCACTTCCATTTGGAATTCGTCCGAGAACCGAACGGTACCGATACACGTATCGAACCATCCCTATGCTCATGACATTGCTGTGTATCAAAGGTAAAAAATTATGTAAATACTGTTCATTTTCTCACAAAAACCGATCGTTTCGTGTTCTAGGACATCAATGTATCGTCACGAGTCGCAGGGTGTAATTTGATTTGTCTGTGCATGTTTTTGTTTACTTTTAAAGGTCTGGTGCCCATCCACTCACATTATATGGCTGACATACTGCACCGGTTTTAGCTTAAAATCTCTGTTTGTGTTCTACTGAGGAAACAAAGTCACTTACATCTTGGATGCCCTGGGGGTAAGCAGATAAACATCACATTTTCATTTTTGGGTGAACTATCCCTTTAAGTTTGGGGGAGGGCTGTGTCTGAACTAAATCAGCACCCTGATAAAGAGGTTGATTGGCACAAAGTATTTTATGTATTTTGAAAATACAAAATACTAATCTTAAATGTATTTAAATACAAATTACATTAGATTTTTCCCAAAGGCTTTAAAATACAAAATAGTATTTTGTATTTCAAATACGTATTTTAAATACATTTATTTAAAATACTGCCCATCCCTGCCGAGATCTCCACATTCAAAACATTTTAGACTGCCAGTATTTGCATAAATCATATAGGATTTCCCTTCATGCTGAACACGAAAAGAGATATCCAAAGATGATGATTCCAAAAACATAAACACTTGGCGTCTAAATGAAAGCACGTGTTTTAATGCTTGATTCTTACAACCTAGCGGAATCATTTTTATTCCGCTAGCCAGTTTCCCAAACCTTAGTAGTTCTCGTTCAATTTCAGAGTTAGGTATGAACGGTGGCACGTTAGAGATTATAACTTTAGTTGAAAGCGAAATCAGCGGTGAAATAACACAAAAAACACCACTTACCCACACGCCGCTCTCAATCAACCGACCGACCAACCTCTGCTCCTTCAAGAATATCACAACGGCCTTGTTCATGCGCGAGGCAGAAACTATATTCTCAAATCCAATTTGCTCACCCACAGCAACAAGTACATCTTCCACAGATGCATCAGCAACAGGCACGCACCTTACTCCATGACGGAGTGAAAGAGATGAATCCCACCCACTCGGGTGAGCCTCCATTCTCACACCCCGCCACGGAACTAAACTAAACAACTACTAAAAAAAAAAAAAACAGAAACAAAAAATAAAAATAAACCAAACATACAAATCAAAAACTTAAAACAACTTCCCCAAAAGAAAGATAGGAAAATCAGTTGCTCTTCTCACCCGTGAAACGCTCACGCACCCCACACTCCCGACATGCAACTCACACTCGACTATCTTTTTATTTAATTAAACTATTATTATAATTTTGTGTACTAAATGTTCTAAATCATTTTCTATGTTGTTGTGATGCTTTGGCAATACAAAATGTACTTTTTTGTCATGCCAATAAAGCTTTCTGAATTGAATTGAATTGAGAGAGAGAGAGAGAGAGAGAGAGAGAGAGAGAGAGAGAGAGAGAGAGAGAGGTTTAGAAACACTTTATTTTTTACAGTTTACTAATTTCTAATTCATACCCTTCCCCAAATAACATTAAAATATGAAATACATATATAAAAAAAAATTAAAAAAAATTAAAATACAAAATCTTTTTAAAAACTTAAGACCAAATGATCCTCATTTACAGTACATAGAAACTCATTAACACACCAGATTTCACAAAAAGCATTTACATTATTTGTAAGGTTGTAATATGCAAATTCAGTTCTTAATCTTGCTGCCACCAAAAACATAAACATTACTTTAGGATCAGTTGCTGCCAGCTCAAGGCCTTTATTTTTCCTTGTTTTCCATATAGCCAATTTTGCTGTCCCTATTAGATAATTCAATAAGCATATTCTTCTTCTTAATAAAAATGTATATTTCAATCCTCCTATAAATATTTTGTCAGAAAATTCTTCTGCAAACCCCTGAAACCAAGTTGTAAGTAATTCAAACAGATGTTTTAGTCTAACACAACTTAAAAACAAATGCTCTAAATCTTCTCCCTCACCACAAAACCTACTGCCCACCCACTGCTGGATTTAGGTGTGCCACATGTCTGTCCGTAGCTATAGCCCCGTGAATGATCCTCCACTGCAGATCAGCAGTTCGCTTCTCTACAGGGAGTTTATACAGGGTCCTCCACCTGTCTCTTACTAGGAAATCTGGTCCCAACAACCCTAGCCATCTTGAAGATTTTTGTCGTCTTAATGACTTTTGATGCATCACCTTAACTGTTGTGTGGTAAATTGCCTTTTTTGAAACACAACCCAGATAATCCAATTGAGGAGTCCAGAAGTTCAGGATTGAATCAGCAACTTCACCCTCATTCTCCTCACACAGTAGCGCTGAAATATTGATCCTTGGAAATACTCTCCTATGGCTCCGGTGTGACAATTGTCCTCCGACTACACTTTGTCCATAAGCGTTTTTTATTACAAGAGAAATTTCCTCTATTAATTTTGATGCAAGTCTCTGTGAACGTAACCCAGTCACTTCCTTAATAGTTTCCACAGATTTCCATCCATTTTCATTCATAAGGTGGCCCAACTTCACAATCCCATTCCTTAACAGGCAAGCTCGCACACTCACCGAGGACAAAAGCCTTGTCTGCATCATGTCATTAAAAAAACAAAGGTTCTTCAGGAGCCCAGTGAATGAAGCTGCTCCTATCTCTATCTGTTTTTAAAACATTCCTCCACACGTGAAACATCTTCCGATAAAAAGGTGTAATTCCAGACAAATCCATTTTTTCCAATCTCATTAAAAACAGATGTTTGTCAAGTCCAAGACCACCTGCCCTCTGCAAAATTGCACATGCTGTAGGAGTCCATAATAAGTCCTCATGATAAAGAAATATTTTTACTGCTTGTAATCTGAAGGCCCAGATACGACTCTTAACATCCACCAATCCATGTCCTCCCTCGAAAACTGGCAAAAAAGTCACAGGTGCACAGACCCAGTGCTCACCACTCCAAAAAAAATTGACCAGTCTCCTCTGTATTTCACATATAGTGTCCTCAGGTGGATCAAAAACCATGCATCTGTGCCACAAAATAGAAGCTGCCAGGTTATTGGTGACCAGAACTCTCCCTCTATAAGACAACTGTGGTAATAGCCATTCCCACTTAGACAACAGGGCAGACACCTTATCCAACATACCCTCCCAATTTTTTGTCTGATACTGAGTACTACCTATGAAAACACCTAAAACTTTCAACCCTTCCCTTCCCCATCTCAACCCACCTGGAAGTTTAGGATATCCCACCTCATCCCACTGCCCTATAATATAACCCTCACTTTTTTCCCAATTTACTTTGGCAGTGGATGCTTTTTCATAAATCCTAATAATCTCATTTAAACTTTGAATGTCCTCTTGCCTTGTTATAAACACTGTAACGTCATCCGCATAAGCAGATAAAACCAATTTAACACTTTCATTTTCATTCTGAAAAACTACACCCTTTAAATCTTTTCTAAGTCTATGCAATAGAGGTTCAATCATTAGGCTATATAGCTGCCCAGATAAAGGACAGCCTTGTCTAATCCCTCTACCAATGGGTACTGGAGCACTTAGACCCCCACCAGCCTTTACCATAATACATTAGAGTACAACAGTTTTACATATGATAAAAAATTTCCACCAAAACCAAAATGTTCCAAGACATTAAAAAGATACCCATGATCCACCCTATCAAATGCCTTTTCTTGGTCTAAAGACAAAAAACCAATATTATTATTATTAAGGTGGCTATAATCAACTAAATCCCGTAATAAAAAGATGTTATCTATAATTGACCTTTCTGGAATACAATACGTTTGATCTTTCCCAATCAAAAACTGTAAACAATGCTTAATTCTGTTCGCCAGACATTTTGACAGTATCTTATAGTCCAGACATAATAATGACACTGGTCTCCAGTTTTTCAATAAACATAAGTCCCCCTTTTTTGGTAACAATGAGAGGAATGCACGTCGACAACTTAAAGGAAGTGACTTTTCTTTAAAACAACTTAAAAATACATCATATAAATCCATTCCAATTACATTCCAAAATTGTTGATAAAATTCTACTGGCAAGCCATCTATTCCCGGAGACCGACCTGAGGACAATTGTTGCATTGCCTCTGTGAGTTCTTTAAAAGTAATGTCATTGTCCAGCAAGTTTTTTTGATCATTTGCTAACTTTGGTAAGTCTTTGAATAATTCCTCAGTACTTGTAAAGTCACATGATTCTTTACTGTATAATGTTGCATAAAAATCAACTGCCATTTTTCTTATTTCCAGCGAATCAGAAGTTATTGTTCCATTTGCACGCCGAAGATTATATATCTGCTTCTGTTGAACATTTTTCTTTTCCAAGTTAAAAAAATAAGAACTAGGAGCGTCCATATCTCTAATGGAACAAAACTTTGCTCTTATCAGTGCCCCCTTTGTCTGCACCTGTAGGAAAGATTCAAGTTCCATTCTCTTCTTTTTTAAAAAGTCCTTCTGTACAGTTCCAGGATTGTCCATAATTTCTTTTTCTAACTGCACAATGTCTCTTTCCAGTCTATTTACTGTAGCCTTAATTTGTGATGAAGAATGCATAGTATAATTCTGACAAAAGACTCTTATTTGTGCTTTACCCATCTCCCACCACTGGCTAAGATTCTCAAAAGAACTCTTTTTCATTTTCCATTCATTCCAAAACAGTGTAAATCTTTCACAAAACAAAACATCTTGTAAAAGCTTAACATTAAAATGCCAATAATATGTGCATCTCGACAGTTCTTTCATGTTTAAATCTAAACCAACCATATGATGATCAGAAAAAGCATTGGGTGAGTGAAAAACATTCATGACTCTGTTATTCCATATTTTTCCAAGATAAAAACGATCCAATCTAGCCCCACAAACCAATTAATCAGCCACTTTAACCCATGTATACTGTCTTTCCTGTTTATTTCTTACTCTCCATACATCAACCAACCCATTCTTATTCATTACTTTAGATAACATTAAACTAGATTGATGACGAGGTTCTTCACCATTCCTATCAACAGTAAAATCTATTGTACAGTTCCAATCTCCCCCTACAATAATACATACACCATCAGCAATTTTTTCCAAAAAAACATTCAATTTCATAAAAAACCTCATCCTTTCCGACCCATTATTTGGGGCATATACATTAACAAAAGCAAACATAAAACCACCATACTCCACTTTTACTAATAAAATCCTCCCTTTTTCAATTTCCTCAACAGTTAAAATATTAACATTTATACTTTTTGAAAATAATATAGCAACCCCAGCACTATTATTTGACCCATGGCTTAAAACAAGCTTTCCACCCCACCACATACCCCATTCTATTTCATTATTGTTATCAGTATGTGTTTCTTGTAAGAAAACAACATTACATTTTTTTATATTTAAAAATTCTGAAACCACTACCAATTTCTTCCTATCTCTAACGTTACCCCCATTCATATTTAAGGAGCCCACCCTCAGACACTCCATAGAAAAAAGAAAAGGTATAGAGACAGAAACCACAGTAAGAAAGACACCCAGTGTAGCTTAATCATTCTTTAATTAATTATTCAAAGAACGAAATTTGCCCTGACGTAATTTCGTTAAGAATTTCTTCAAACGAAATCTCTTCTTCTTACTTAACTCGTCATAACTCGCAGTTTTCTGCAACAACTTAACTGAAGCAATGAATTTATCTACATCTGGGAAAAAATCATTAACTTCAACTACTTTTCCAAAGGTCAAATCCAAAAATCCATTTATTTCCTGCAAGGTATACACATCTCCCATAACTTGGGAACCAATTTCGGAAATATCCGAGCAGACATCATCATCCACTACCTCACTGTCATTGCTCATTTCAAAAGTCTGTGATATTCCAGGTAGTTGCTCTGTTTCTTTTTCATCAACCACACCAACTACTGCCTCTGCACATACTCCACTCACCCCTGCTGTAACCATGTCTTCCTCATCTCTTACCATACCCTCATCATGCTTGTTTTGGTCCACAATAACAGTAAACCTATCACTAGGCCTGACATCATCACCACCAGCAACGTCACTACCATGTATTTCACTTATAGGCTTAGGTTGTACTTCTACTACATCTGAATCACTATCGCGAGCTCTCTTATCAGCACTCTGTTGCGTATTTTCACTATTTTGAGCCTTGTGTGGACATGCAACCTTCTTATGGCCAAGATCCCCACATTCAAAGCACTTCATGTTTCCAGTACTTGCATATACTAGAAACGATTTTCCTTCATGCCACAATCGGAAAGAAATGTTCAACTCCGGTTCATTCAGAAACATAAAAACTTGTCTTCTGAATGATAGCACGTGCTTCAAAGCCTCATTTTTGCATCCAAGATAAATCATTTTAATTGAACTGGCAAACTTTCCATAACTCGCAAGAGCACGTTCAATTTCACTATTCTTAATGAATGGCGGGACATTTGAAATTGTTACTCTAGTAGTCGGTGTAACCAGCGGTGAAAACGTAAGATAAGCGCCACTTACCTCAACACCAGTGCTTATCAATCGATTAACCAAGTTTTCTTCTTTCACGAAAATGACCACAGCCTTATTCATGCGTGATGCCGAGCAAATATTCTCATATCCGATTTGCTCCCCAGCCGCCAACAAAACATCTTCCACAGTTACTCCAGGTTCTGCCATACACCTAACGCCGTGACGGAGAGAGAGGGACGGTACACCTTCCTCAGGAAGGGACGCCATCTCGCCTCCGTCACGCCTTCAAACTTTCCAAAAAGAGGAAACTTTTACCTCACCTCTTTTAATTCTCTAAATATCCTTACTTCTCCATTATCCCTACAAAAGGGGGAAAAAACAAAAGAAAAGGAAGAAAAACAAACAAACAAACAAAAAAAAACTATCAAACACCCTCTCACCGTGTTCACACTCACGCACCCACACACTCCCAGCATGCACCGAGAGAGAGAGAGAGAGAGAGAGAGAGAGAGAGAGAGAGAGAGAGAGAGAGAGAGAGAGAGAGAGAGAGAGAGAGAGAGAGAGAGAGAGAGAGAGAGAGAGAGAGAGAGAGAGAGAGAGAGAGAGAGTGTGTGTGTAGGTATGAGAGAACCCAGATAGCAAGGTGACATTGATTCAATGTTGAAATTCCATCAGAATCATCATTTTGGTTGAGGTTGAAAAAAATCAATGCTAAATAACATTGGATCAATGTTGATAATTCAATGCTTTTCTGTGTTGAAATAAAAAATATTGAATCAATGTTGATTTTTGGTCAGCATTTCACTAGTGGGACTTAGACTGTCAATTCCTCATTCAACACTTAAATATGGCACATATTCCTGAAATGTATTGGGCACATGCTCATTAAACAATAAATTCTGTTAATTTTATGATTATTGTGGTCATCCAGGTATATATATTATAATATTAAATTAAACATTTTAATTTTTTTTTAAAGCAAAATACTTCCAAATTATAATTAAACATTTAAATTATAACTATTTATATTATTTATGATTTATATATTCATTATAATTGTGAGATTTAAATCATATAGAATTTGCATACATTTAATGAATCACCTAAAAGACTACAGGTTAATAGAGAGAATTCAGAGTTTTTTATGCGCCTCAATCCAATCCATTAGGTGGCAGTAATGCAACTTAAAGCTGGCTGCCAACCGCCAATCAAATCAAAGCGCGGCATTACAGATTTCAAATGCGAAACGGACGCAGAAGAGGTAACGTCAAACTGTTTTATTAGAGGTAAGTAATAAAAGGTCACAAAAAATTGACGTAAAATATAACGCTTAGAAATAATAATAAAATAATCCGTGTAACTTCATTTACTTCCGTTACAGAGAGTTCCCTTTATTTGACGACAGTTCACAGATGTGTATTGATTCATCTCAGAGAAAAGAAGTAAGTTAACGTTACATGGACTTTATTTAATTATGCGTTTATTTCATTAACGTTATTCATCTTCCTTGCAACTTGTGTGTTTTTATCTGGACAAGTCCGAGTGAACTGCGAGTCTGCGATGAGTCACATGAACGCGCGCTGTCCGCAACGAACGGCCAGGTAACGTTAACGGTGCGTTCACACTGGCACGAAGCGAGCGGGGCGAAGCGAGCGTTTTCAATTCATTCATGTGGAAGTTGAGCGTAAACGGTCGCGTGGTGCATTTTGGGATTGGAAGCGGCGCGGAGAAAGCGTTGAGAGCGGCTGAGAGCGTCAAAAGGTTGGGCATTCCTCAACTTTATGCAAATTTCGAGCGCAAAACGCCGGCGACAACCAATCGCTGTGAAGAGTAGGCAAGGCAAGATTATGACGCGTGTTTCTGAAACTGGTGGATTACTGAGCTGAAATCACATATTATTGAAAAAGTCACGCAAAAGTAAATGTACTTTGCATGTTGTTAGTATACGCTACAGTTTAGTTTGCAAACCGCCGTTAAAAGAAGACAATGGAACGTAAATAGGGTGTGAACATTTATTTTTCAGAGGCGTGCTCTGCCCTAAATTTGACACACCCCAAAGCAGTGGCGTTGTAGCGTTGCTAGCGGCACTGAGCGTGGATTTGACGCTGTAGTGTGAACGCACCGTAACGGTGCGTTCACACTGGCACGTAGCGAGCGGGGCGAAGCGAGCGTTTTCAGTTCATTCATGTGGAAGTTGAGCGTAAACGGTCGCGTGGTGCATTTTGGGATTGGAAGCGTTGCGGAGAAAGCGTTGAGAGCGGCTGAGAGCGTCAAAAGGTTGGGCATTCCTCAACTCTATGCAAATTTCGAGCGCAAAACGCCGGCGACAACCAATCGGTGTGAGAAGTTGGCAAGGAAAGACTATGACGCGTGTTTCCGAAACTGGTGGATTACTGAGCTGAAATCACATATAGTATTGAAAAGTAAATGTACTTTGCATGTTTATTACTATGCCACAGTTTAGTTTGCGAACCACCGTTAAAAAAGACAAATGAAACGCAAACAGGATGTAAACATTGTTTTTCCATAGGCGTGCTCTGCTCTAAATTTGACACTCCCCAAAGCAGTGGCGTTGTAGCGTTGCCAGCGGCACTGAGCGTGGATTTGACGCTGTAGTGTGAACGCACCGTAAGGATTTTCAGAAAATATAATACATTTCGGCTTGTTTTTCCACCAACCTCTAGCAGATACAACAGTGAGAGTGTTGTTTGAATGTTTGTTTTTCAACACTATATGTGACAGCACAAGCAGACCGATCGCGATTTTGACTTTCTATCCTGAAAAAATATAGAATGGAAAATTTTAATGTAATAAATATTTTCACAAATTTCTTATTCGTGCTATCGACCTATTTTGAATTTCTCTCAGCTTTTTCTTTGACTGATATATAGGACTGATATAGGGGAAACCTTGTTTGATTTTCTCATTTTTATGTAATTAGCTTAATATATGTGACCCTGGACCACAAAACCAGTCTTAAGTAGCAGGGGTATATTTTGTAGCAATAGCCAAAAATACGTTGTATAGGTCAAAATGATCGATTTGTCAAAAATCATTAGGATATGAAGTAAGGATCATGTTCCATGAAGATATTTTCTAATTTTCATACCATAACGTTAAATGTATCAAAACTTAATTTGGGTTTAGTAATATGCATTTCTAAGAACTTCATTTGAACAACTTTAAAGGTGATTTTCTCAGTATTTTGATTTTTCTGCACCTTCGGATTCCAGATTTTCAAATGGTTATATCTCAGACCAATATTTTCCTGTCCTAACAAACCTTACATCAATGGAAAGCTTATTTATTCAGCCTTTAGATGATGTAAAATCTCAATTTTGAAAAATTGACACTTATGACTGGTTTTGTGGACCAGGGTCACATTTTTGATTATTTTATTTAATATATTAGCTTAATATAACGTTAATACTTAACACCTTAAGTCGGTGTGTCACAAAACGAATTTGCTTAACCTAATAACAGTGTTTTTCACCCTCCATTTTTTCCTTTTCGTAGGCCCATCAGAAGGACATTTCACAGCTTTGCTCACATCAGGACTGAAGACTGGCTGAACCAGTGTCTGGGGTTTCAAGAGATAGCAGCTACCAGAGTGGACTCTTTAATGTGAAGATGCCAGATGTGTGATGGTAATTTACATTTTAAGATTATATTATTTTATTTTATTTATTTATTGACAAAAGCATGTTTTTTTATTCAATATGCATCTACCAAGTGAATGCTGTTTTTAATGTTTTATAACTTAAAAAAAAAAACAACTACATTCCCATGACAATTATTTGTAACTTATCCATGTTTATATGTTCCTGACACCCTTTTAGGTTGGCTGTTTTCCTGTTGGAGGCACGTGTTAGGATGCTGTGTTGTACTCTAACCAGTGAGCTGGCTTCTCAGATGAACTGGGCAGTGGGAGACTGAAAGATCAGCCTGAACAAAAAAACTCAATTTACAGACACCAGGCTCCAAGATGTGCATTTAAATCAAATTTAAACCCATTAAAAGTCTTAAACATCTTAACTCTAATGAGAAAAGCCTTAATTATGTTTTCAATAGATCTTAACTTTGTAGACAGAAAAAAAATATTTATTTTAAATGCACTCATCTGCCATATTAAATTCTAATTACAATTTGCACTTAATTTTGTAGTACATTAAGTCACATTTCCAAATATTTAGGACCCACCTTCTTTCAGTTACACTACTACTAATCAAATGTTTTACACCATTGTGCAGTTTTAACATCCTGTTTGTTTTTATACTTTAGATGCCTTACAACAAGTGAAAGCTGAGAAGAAGGAGGCCTCAGATATCATCATTTCTGTGACAGTGCAACATTGGCTCTAATGTGGCCCTGTATGGCTTGGGGACATTGCCTCATGGTGGAAAGCCCTGAGTTCAGACTATCAGACTAGGAGACAGGACATCTTTTTTTAATGAGAAAAGTAGCTTCAATCCATGAAAAACTTCAAACTTCAAGACCTAAACAGCAAACTGGTAATGTCTCAGTCTGTGGTACGTTAGTGTTTCTAGCTTTGATGGTGAGTTTTAATTTCAATGTTGTTCCATTTTGCAGATGCAGGTTGCATTTGTTATATGTTGTCAGCTTTACAGGCTCTTCTCCTGGCATTTGCTTTATAAATTCAGAATTAACTGTTCCATGTATTAAAGCCACTTTGTCATTCATTTTATCATATCCTGTATGTACATTGTATTTTAAGCTCTGTCCCCCATTTCACAAGCTAGTCCCAAACTAAACTCATGTTTAAGCTCTCTTAACTGAAAATAACTTACTCTGACAGAGCTTAAAATGTCATTGCTATTGTTTTGTCTCAGATGCACACCAGTAATGTGTTTTTTCCCTTGGATTTTATAAAAGCTGTTTAAATAGCCTAATTTAACTATGGTCTAGTCCTGATTTAAGCTAAACCCTGTCTGTGAATCAGGGTCTATATTTTTTGAAGTTACCACAAAGTTTTTTGTTGTTGGATTTTTTAAATAATAATTTGTTTTACCTGAATTCAATGTTATTTTTATTATTGTTCAAATTGTGTGGGGCAAAAATAAACACATTTGCATGTAAACTAAAGGATGTTGTTTACTTTGAGTGACTTGTATCAAAACCATATTAATTACAGTCATGCATGTTCTCTGATGGAAAAAAGTAAAAAGCATGATTGATTTGATAATGTTTCTATGTTAATTCAATATTAAATAAGTGATTTAATTTAAGTTGAAGAAATGTTGATTTAATGACCATCTTGATCGATTTTTCATCATTGAAATAACATTATTTCAGGGTGCAAAACTGATGAAAAAACAATGTCAAATGTCAACATTGATTCAATGATAATATGATTGATGCATTAACATTGATTCAATGTTGATTCAGTGTTGGTCTGCTATCTGGGAAATCTTAATACAATGTCTGTTACCATAACCCTGCCATGCACATCTCTGTCTCTCTCTCTCTCTACATTCTGCTCTGGAGCTTTGTCAATTTCCCACATGACTGCTTGCTGAAAGCCACATTTCCTCAGACATGTGGAAGAACATGTGTATGTGTGAGTGTCAGGTTTTGACCAACTGTCTTTACAATAATAGTAAAACCTGACATTACCCACATTGTGGAGAGCAGTCAACTGGGCCACAGGGAAAACAGCATAATAAACAGTAAATAATATAGTAAAAACACAAAAAAGATTTATGAGAGGGTTAGATTAGAGGATAGAAAATATCATTAGCTCAGTATAAAAGCAATAATATTCATTATTCTTTTATTTTAAATTCGCATTCGTTGAATTGGCTATTCATTTATTTAATTATTCATTCATTCTACTTGCTTTTTACATTTCTACCCATTATATTTTAATGAAATTAAATTCTAAAATAAAATAATATTTCTTAAGCAATAGGATTAGCTTTAAAATTAAAATAAAATGAGTATGAAAATATATGTATTCCCTTCTCTCATTTGCTAAGACATTTCTTTTCTAAAGCAAGCAGAGATATGAGGAATTTACTCATTATCTCCTTCCTCTTCTCTCTCTCAATACAGCTGGTGACACGTTTGTTTAAGGCTCGACTTTACACATATGGATTAGAGAGCTACGCTTTAACATCCACTCCCTGCAAGTGTCAAACAAATAACACAAAGCTCAGATATCCCTGCGTACATTTATGCAACAACCCACTCTGATGATATTTGCTTCAGTCTGCATTTCTCCCTCACAGACGCTCACTGGCTGGAACCGGTTAGTATCAGTGTGCATTGGCCAAATCTCTAAGCTTCTGGAACAGCTCTGGCCCACATTATTCACCATATTTACCTCCAATGACTTCAATAATATACTAACACCAATACTATCCACTGCAGATCTGATAGATACATTGTTTTTATGTAGGTATTTGTATATACTGTAACATTTACAGGTACAAAAGCACGTTTTGTATGTTTGAGTGGATATTAAAATTTCTAGTATGAATGTACAGACAGCATCTGAAAAGTAAGCAGAATTACACATTTACAAAAAAAAAAACGTAAAATATTTACGAATGCTTTGTATTGTTAATGTATTTAAGTTACATATTTTATACCATTTTAGACATATTTTAGATCCCTTATTCCTACTGACAAATGTAAACACAACTACTTTTTAATAATCTAAAAAATTAAACAGAAAAATATGTACAATGTTCATAATTTTAGTAACAATATAACATCATAATGACATTTTTAAGTCACCAATCTATAAATCTAATCATTTTTTTGTAAATATATACTGTATGCAGTATAAAGAAAAATGTGCCAGACAGATAACTGCAGTAACATGTAGTCCAAATCATAATGTTTTGGTTTCAAACACACTAAAAAATAAATAAATGAATAAAATAATAATGATAAAATAAATAAACATAAACAAAAAGAAATATATACAATATAAAAAATATTACTTAAATGATTACAGAAACTGTATTTATTTCAAGATTTTAAAGTGCAGTCTTGTTTAATATCATGTAATCATTAGTTTTCATTCATTAATAAACAGCCAGCATTAAGCTGCACTGACAGTTCAAGTTCTTGGTCGTTGCACAGAACTCAAATAGCAAATAAAATCGTCAAAGATCGTTTCAATTTTTTGAAAATAAATGGAACCATTAGCGTTAGTAACCAGCTCTTAACCAGAACTAGATCCATTTTTAAAATACTGGAACCAAATGTTTTTCATAATAACAGTTCCAGAACATTTGCATATGAATAAAACACTGTTACAAAACATGCAATGCACCCATTGAAGCCACCTTACACTTTGCTGGTGTCATGACAATTGGTTGACACCAAATGTCTGCTGTGCACAAAAATTAACTATCAAACACAGAGCATGCGATTCATGGTGTGTCACCAAGTCTGTAAAAACACCTTCTGCATCACAGTGGAAAGACACCTTTTTTCTACATGAAATGCCTCACAGACAAATTAAACACAAGCTGCTCTGTTTTCACAATTATTTGACAAGGCTTCCAAGTGAACAAGAATTATTTTCCAAACATTCTCCATTTGTTCTTTATTAAAATTACTAAAAAGAAGTATTAATTGAACATTAATCTCAACCAGAATCATGAACTGGAATCAGAATCTTTAAAGAGGTCATGAAATGCTTTTTTAAATTTATAATGTTCCCTGGGGTGGACTTAAAATCTTAGCATATATTTAGATCAAATCAATAATAGACTCATGCTGATCTTAAATTGACTACTCCAGTGATTATAAAAATAATGATCTTCGTGCAAATATTTGAGGAATGCGTATGTGTGCAGGTGCATAGTGACACCACCAACTACTGGCCTGGCATGCATAATACAGTTTACAGTATAATATGTTTTAGTTGTTTCGCAGAACTGTGTGAACAGGTTTCATTTTGACAATGATGTCATCTGTACATGAGAAAAAAAAAACACAAAGGAAAAACTTTTCTGTTTTTCACTGCCTTGTAAATGTACCAAATGTTACATCACAGTAAACTGTTATGACTGTGAAATGATATTTGAAAGTGGAAATTGCAGAACAAGATAATCAATCATCACCAGGGGTTCAAAGACATGATGGTGAGTAAATGACGGCAACATTTTCAATAGTGTAAATTATTCCTTTAAAAAGTTCAATCTTCTGCATAAAAAAAAAAAAAAAAAAAACATTTATTCTCTAAACCCTCACTGACAACTGCCTACAATTGAGCTGATAACACTGTAGATACCAGCTTCATTATTCTTCTTTGTTCACTTTTAGCATTGTGTAGAGTTTTTGTGAGTAGATGACATGTAGAACAAAAGCCAAATGGCAGTGAATGAAGATGAGGCTTTTTGTTTGCAAATGTGCTGGCCTTTGCATTTTTTATCCCAGATAACTGCATCTCTGCCCTTGATTCAAATAAGAAGCTCTGCTTTACAGCTCCGTCTCTACTGCACTGATGTTACCGCATTCGTCACCCTAGAATAAAGGGTTGTCTTTTAAACTATTATTCATGTGCTCTACCTGAACAGCGGAGAGAAGATAAATGAGCATCCAAATATTGAGCTGTTAGCTGGATTTCATTATTCTAGACTAGTGGTCTAGAATTTTTATTTTTTATTTTATGAAATATGATGACTTAAAGGGGTCATATCATGGAAAACAGTATTTGTCTTGCTCTTCTGAAATATAAAGTTTGATATACTATATGCAGACATAATGGTCACAACACAAAGCTCCAACTTCTCTCCAACCAGACAAATTCTTTAAAGACAAAACATATAAATAAACACACAAAACCAGGTCCAACTCATTCTTAATGATGATATGAAAGCCACTTAATGATCATATGAAAGCCTCTATAGTAAACTAATAAATTAAACTAAACTAATAAAGTTTAAAGTACAGTTATTAAAAACTGGCTCCTTCAATAGTAAACAACAGCACACATTTTCTCCTAATGATGTGTGCTATAGCAGAATAATAAATCTGAATAATAAGAGGGTTTGCAAAGAAAAGAGCGAAGGAGACAGAGAGAAAGAGATGAAACTTTGCAGTGTCAGTGTGGATGTCTGCTAAGATCAGTGTCACAATGAAGGTGTTTGTCAGCCTGAGGAGAAGACTATTGCTCACACCTCTCCTCTTACACAGGACAGTGTATGTGTGAGAGAGAGAGAGAGAGAGAGAGAGAGAGAGAGAGAGAGAGAGAGAGAGAGAGAGAGGGAGAGAGAGAGAGAGAGAGGGTCCAAAACCTCTTTATTGCTTTAAATCCATAACAAATAACATTATAATCAGTTCAACATTTCCAATATGCATAAAAAGAAATCACTGAGTTAACTCAATGTCAACCCAAAAAACAACACATTTTCTTCGACAAAGCATAGCACATTTTTAAAACACCATATATTCATAAATTCTTCTACATTATTTGTATACTTATAAAAATCAAAATCAATTTTCAGTCTTTCAATAATCTGACAAAAACGATGTTTAGAGAGAGAGAGACATCATAAAAGACATATACAACGGAAACAAATGCTGTGTCAAAATCAGTGACAAACGGACTGATTATTTCAGTCAGACCAAAGGAGTCCGTCAAGGCTGCAACCTGAGCCCGACTCTATTTAATATCTACATAAATGAATTGGCATCAAAACTCGAAAAGTCCTCTAATCCTGGCCTGACCCTAGAGGGCAAAGAAATCAAATGCCTCCTGTACGCCGATGATCTTCTGCTCTTGTCACCTCATGAAGAGGGGCTACATGAAAGCCTCTCAATTTTAGAAAATTACAGTAGAGACTGGGCCTTACCAATAAACATGGAGAAATCCAAAATAATGATCTTTCAGAAAAAGCCTCGCCTTACTGACAAAAAGTATAGTTTCACAATCGGGGGAACACTTATTAATCATGTCACATGTTATAATTATTTGGGTCTCACAATCTCAGCTTCGGGTAAATTGGATCTGGCAATAAAACATCTGACCGATAAGGCACGTAGGGCTTATTACACAATTAGAAAATCACTATTCAAATTCAACCCACCCATTAAATTGTGGCTGAAAATCTTTGACAGCATCATCAAACCCATTCTTCTGTATGGCTGTGAAATCTGGGCCCCCAAATTTAAACTAAACTATGATTCTTGGGATAAAAACCCCACTGAAATTTTCCACCTCGAGTTCTGCAAGAACATCCTGGGACTCCACAGAAACGCCCCTAATCTCGGCTGCAGGGCAGAATTGGGCAGATTCCCCCTCCTAGCAGAAATCCAGAAGAGAACAGCGAAGTTCTGGTTCCATCTGTCTGACACACTGACAGACGGCTACCATCACTGTGCTCTTACTTACAGGGCAGGACACCCAGAGAGTGACCCCATGCAATATTTAGTGGAAAAACACCAACTAAATTCAACAATTCAGTTTAGACATGCAAAAGTTAAAGAAATTGGTAGATTAACCCAGGAAGAATATATCCATGATTGGCAAATCAAAATAGCACAAATTAACAAATTAAAGTACTTCTCCAGATTAAAGACTGGTTATCAATTGGCACCTTACTTGACCAAAATTAAAGATTATCATCAGAGAAAGCTCCTGACAAAGTATCGTCTAAGTGAGCATAGTCTATATGTAGAGACGGGTCGACACAAGCAGAGCTGGAGAGCCAGAGAGCTAAGACTGTGTTCTCACTGCACAGATGGACTTATAGAGGATGAGCTGCATTTCCTTACGGAGTGCAGCAAATATAAAAACATCAGAGACGCCTATTTTACCAAAATAGCTCAAATTGTGCCTGATTTCCAACAAGTAAGCCACATAGACAAACTCGGTTATATCTTGGGAGAGAAAGACAAGTGTATCCATTTAGCAGCGCAGTATGTTTCCTCCTGCCACATTATGAGGGACAAAGGCTGAACCCCCCTTTTCCTTATCACTGCTCTCTGTAGATATTTACATGATATTTGCTATTGTTTTTGTTTTCTTTTTTATGCATTTATTTATTTATTTATGTATTTATTGTTGTTGTTCACTGTTTATTGCTTTGGCAACATTGTACTATTATACAGTCATGCCAATAAAGCTCAATTGAATTGAAATTGAATTGAATTGAGAGAGAGAGAGAGAGAGAGAGAGAGAGAGAGAGAGAGAGAGAGAGAGAGAGAGAGAGAGACTAGGGCTATTTCAAAATGTGAACAATTTTTTAAAAGTTTACCTTAAATTCCCTCTTCCAGCTACTCCAAATGCATCACTTCTTCTAAAATGCCCCATAATAAATTTACCATGTATTCTCAATCATAATGAAGCAGTTAAGGCTGATATTTGCATATTGCCATGGCCTAATCGACTAATTCAATTTATAATTTACGAGGCTGTAGTGTTCAGTGTATGTTGTTCATTAATATTACACTCATTTAATGTCCTTATTTGCTATCAGAGTAGAGTAATGAAGAACTGAACAAATCTAATCTGATAATACATAGACATCTACATTACCTGAGGAAGGCAATTTCCCAGCATGCTGTGGTGATTAGATAAAGATGTGAGTATATTTGTCATGTTAAATCAATTAAAGCAATGTTCGTGGTTAAATACAAAATAAGCTCTATTGACAGCAAACTACAGCAGGCATACTTAAATTATTAATGTTTAATATTTAACTAATCCATTTATGAATCTCTGCTAGCCTCAGGATTTATTCTAAGTCAGATGCTTAGCGTAAACATCACAAGAGGAGCCCACTCAAGTCAATCAGCGCCATAGGTTTAAATACAGCTGACTCACCTCAATTCACTCGATGGTTTATCAGTAAACCTCCACCACCCCATCTCATCACTCCGACTTCTCGCTACTCCTATTGGGGGGTAACGTACTCTGGGTTCGGGCCACTCCCGAGCTCGGAGCCCTTCACCGGACAGCAAGCCAAACATGCACTACTATTCTCCGGCTAATTATATGTAAGCGTGAACTTGTGAACTGATAGATTAAACTCTTGCCGTATCCAGTCGGCAAAACAGCAAAAACGTCCTTCTTGCAAAGGAACGATTCGAGTTTTCAGTTTTCTGTTTCTCTTATATGGAAAGCCAAGTCTAACTCGTTCATTGTAGCGGCCAAAGCCGTTTCAAACAACTTGTTGTTCATCTGTAGCGACAGCGATCTTTCAAAGTTTACTATATGATTCGAACTTTGCAGTGCTGTCATCATCAGCTTAGCTCGCTTCTGGCCCGCCTACATCAGATACACCGATTTGATTGGTTCCCACAATTGCTTATGTATTGCAGTAACCTGCATCATTGCTCGATGCCAGAGTGTCTTGCAGAGACAATTCAAATTGTGCTCTCTCGAGACCTCTGGATTTCCAGGGTAATTTTTCCCCCCTCAGAACAAAAAATTCCTCACATTAAGCTATCAGATTGAACATATGGGAAACAATGCATAGACGGAGAGAGACTAGCTTATCTCATATATGATGCTGCAAGTCACAAAAACGTACTCGGTTACTAACGTAACCTCGGTTCTCTCTAGAGAGGGAACGAGTACTGCGTAAGTATCTTACGCTAGGGGAAAATCCTTTTCTGTGAGATATTGAAGCCAAAAATTATCCTTAATTTTGTAATAATCTAAAACGCGTTGCAGCAGCATACAGACATAGGCGAAACAGCTTGCGTGCCTATTGGCTGCTCTGCGGCAACTGCAGCAGCCTATAGAGCGAGGCCTGGCGCCGTCAAAAAGGGCGTGGTCTAGGCCTATAAATACCGCTCGCAGGCAGCTATTATCTGTTTTTTTCATCATCGAAGCAACCAAAGCGTGCGCATGCACGGTAAGATACGCAGTACTCATTCCCTCTCTAGAGAGAACCGAGGTTACATTAGTAACCGAGTACGTTCTCTTACGAGAGGTCTCTCGTACTGCGTAAGTGTCTTACGCTAGGGGACCCAGTGCAAAACGCCGTGCATGCTGAGATCTGACACCAAAGACCCAAGGGCGAAAGCCCGGGGTTCATATAGTTCATAATCACCTAGAGAACTCACAGGGAGTCCGGGGAAGAGGGAGGTGCAACGCCGCACTCTTCCACATAGTGCAGCCTCACTCAGACGCTAAGTTTAACGTACATACAGGGCGGGGTTACGGCCTGAACTGACGTGGAAATATGGGTCTTTACACAGTTTGCCCAGGCACATCTTGTGCTACTACTTTCACTGTCGACTCTAGAGCTGTGCTCAGTAGACGCAGCATTCCGAGCTGATAGCATCAGGTCAGACAACACTGATTATCTAGACTGACAGCAGCCTGGCCTGTAAGGCGGGAACCTCCAGGTTGTAAAACCTTATAAATGTAGACGGAGAGGCCCAGCCTGCCGCCGTACAAATATATTGCAAGGCAATCCCACTCGACCAAGCCCACGATGAGGCCACGCCCCTCGTGGAATGTGCTCTGACACCCAGCGGGCACTGCATGCCTTTGGAAGCATATGCCAGTACAATAGCATCAACTATCCATCTGGATAGGCTCTGTTTCGACGCGGCCAGTCCCTTGGGACGCCCATAAAACGAAACAAAAAGCTGTTCTGTCTGCCTAAAAGCAGACGAGCGAGACACGTAAGCTCGTAATCCCCTGACTGGGCATAGGAGGCTCGCGTCCATCTCCTCATCAGTGACCGGTAGGGCTGACAGAGCGATGACCTGTGCCCTAAACGGTGTGTTGAGGGATTTTGGAACGTAACCATGCTTGGGTTTGAGTATGACTTTAGAGTCATTAGGTCCAAACTCCATGCACGTCGCGCCCACGGAGAGCGCGTGCAAGTCCCCTATGCGCTTCACTGAAGCGAGAGCCAGCAGAAACACAGTCTTAAGAGACAAGTATTTCAGATCAATCGTCTGCAGAGGCTCGAATGGTCCACCTTTCATGGCTTCTAGTACCACAGAAAGGTCCCATACGGGGACTGAGGGAGGTCTGGGGGGATTCAGTCTTCTAGCTCCCCTCAGGAAGCGAATGACTAAATCGTTCCTTCCTATTGACTGACCTAGCGTTGTCCTCGAGAACGCTGCTATGGCCGCCACATAGACTTTGAGCGTGGACGGGGTTCTGCCCTTGTCCAGCAGCTCTTGTAGAAAGGAAAGCACCTCCGTCACACCACAGTCAGTGGGTGACGAGCCGCGGGCTGCGCACCAACCCGAAAACACAGACCATTTTGAGGAATAGAGCCATCTCGTAGAAGGGGCTCTAGCCTGCGTGATCGTGTTTAATACTCCTTTAGGGAGTTCATCATATATTCGCTGGTGGCCCAGACATGAAGGGACCACAGCTCTGGGTGAGGATGCCAAATCGAGCCGCTGGCCTGAGAGAGAAGGTCTCTCCTCACTGGTATCGGCCA
Organism: Garra rufa; assembly: GCF_049309525.1. Classification (NCBI taxonomy): domain Eukaryota; kingdom Metazoa; phylum Chordata; class Actinopteri; order Cypriniformes; family Cyprinidae; genus Garra; species Garra rufa. Next base: position 17,390,046 of record NC_133373.1, on the reverse strand, counting down.
CGGGGCAGTGCTCGTCAGCTGCATCAGCGCTGGGAACCAGGGCTGGTTTTCCCAAAACGGCGCTACCAGCAGTATTAAACATCCTTTTTCCCTGACCCTCTCTATCACCTGAGGTAGGAGAGAGACGGGGGGAAAAGCATAGAGATGACGGCGGGGCCATACGTGGGCCAGCGCGTCCCTGCTTTTGGAGAAAAATTCCAGACAGTGAGCGTTGTTCTGAGACGCGAACAGGTCTACTTCCGCTCTGCCGAATTTCTTCCACAGTAGTTGTACTGTCTGTGGGTGTAGAGACCATTCGCCTGCTGGAATGTTGTTCCTGGACAGTCTGTCTGGCCCTATGTTTAGGAGCCCCGGCACATGCGCTGCTTTCAGGGAGCGCAGGTTGCGCTGAGCCCATACCAGGAGGCGTTCTGCAAGCCTGTATAGGTTTCTGGACCTGAGACCGCCCTGGCGATTTATGTAGGACACCACTGACATGTTGTCTGAGCGGACTAGTACATGGTTTTCCTTTATTTGGGAACAGAAGCGCGTCAGCGCGTTCTCTACTGCCAGCATTTTGAGGCAGTTGATATGCAGGAGCTTTTCCCGTTCTGACCACTGGCCAAAAGACGGTCTGCCCTCGAGCAGAGCCCCCCATCCCGAGGTGGACGCGTCCGTAGACACCACTTTTATTCTCGAGGAAGTCCCCAGGCTTACACCTGACTGGTACCAGTCGACTACTTTCCACGGTTTCAGGGCTGTGACACATTTCTGATTGACCGTGAGACGAAGCCGACCGGACGCCCATGCTTGACGCGGAACGCGCGCTTTCAACCAGAACTGCAGTGGGCGCATGCGGAGCATACCCAGCTGGAGAACTGATGACGCTGAGGCCATGAGACCCAGCATTTTCTGAAATTTCTTGAGCGGGACGGACACGCCGCAGTGGAACGAGCCCGCTGTACGCAGAATGTCTGCCGCGCGCTGTGGTGATAGCCGCGCTATCATTGACAGCGAGTCCAATTCTGTGCCCATCAAGTAACATGGTCGTGTGCTCCACGAGCACTGAGCGAGATTGCGCTAGAATCAGCCAATCGTCCAAATAGTTCAGTATGCGCACGCCTTTCAGTCTGAGAGGAACGAGCGCTGCGTCCATGCACTTCGTAAATGTACGGGGTGCCTGGGATAAACCGAACGGCAGGACTGTGTACTGATATGCCTGGCCCTCGAAGGCGAATCTCAAAAACCGCCTGTGACGTGACGCTATCTGTATTTGAAAATACGCGTCTTTCAGATCCACTGACACGAACCAGTCTCCTTGGCGAACTTGCGCGAGGATTTTTCTGGTCGTGAGCATCCTGAACCGACGCTTCACCAGCGCTTTGTTCAGTTGCCTTAGATCTAGTATGGGTCTGAGACCCCCGTCTTTTTTCGGTACCAGGAAATATCTGCTGTACAGCCCTCCTTCGCTGTGAGCTTGAGAAAGGGGCTCTATGACCCCTTTGCTCAATAGTTTCGCCACTTCGGCTCGAAGCAGGTGTGCTGCTTCTGTCTGCATCGTGGTCTCGACGCGCGCTGTATAGCGGCGCGGGCGTCGGTGAAACTGTAGCGAATAGCCTCCTTTTATAATGTCCAGCACCCATTTTGAAACCCCTGGAAGCTTTTCCCATGCGTTTGCATGAATAGCCAGAGGTTGAATACGAAGCGCGTTCCGTTCGTTCAGTAACGGAGTGGTTTCGGTGTGCTGTGGCACAAGAGACGTGCTCGTGACATTCGGGGCGCGGGCGCTGATAGTGGGAACTATTATGTCTGTGTGTGGATGTGGTTGTGTGGCAACAGGCACATTTAACACACTGCAAACAATGTTCGCCTGCATAGAGCGAATGCACGCTGGTTTCGTTTTTACAGAAACCGTGTGACGTGCATAATGTGGTGTCTGTGGGCACTGTGAAGCAGGCACTTTTACCACGTGTGACGCGCAATCGATCTGAGTCGATTTTATGTGCGTGGGACCTGTGTGACAGGCTGTGCTTGTGTGTAGAGATGGGCACTGGGTAGTGGGCATTCTTACTACACATGAAACACCATCGGCCGTGGCCGGTTGTGAAGCACAATCGATCTGAGTCGATTTTATGTGCGCGGGACCTGTGTGACAGGCTGGGCTTGTGTGTAGAGATGGGCACTGGGTAGTGGGCATTCTTACTACACATAAAACACCATCGGCCGTGGCCGGGACACCAGAAAATTCACTCTATTGGGGGTTTATCTGGGTAGCCGTGAAAACAACCTTTGTGTGCAGGCAAGCGGGCGACAGAACCGGCTTGTTGGCTGCAGAAAACACTGGAACAGTCACATTTAACACACTCCAAACATCGTTCACTTGCGTGGAGCGAATGCACGTTGGTTTCGTGCAAAACGTGCTCGTGACATTTGAGGCATGGGGCACGCTGATAGCGGGAACTATTATGTCTGTGTGTGGATGTGGCTGTGGGGCAGCGGGCACATTTAACACACTCCAAACAACGTTCGCCTGCATAGAGCGAATGCACGCTGGTTTCGTTTTTACAGAAACCGTGTGAAGTACATAATGTGGTGTCTGTGGGCACTGTGAAGCGGGCACATTTATCACGTGTGAAGCGCAATCGATCTGAGTCGATTTTATGTGTGCGGGATAGGGCTGGGCGATATGGCTGAAAACTATATCACGATATCAGTGTTTCATATCGGTCGATATCGATAATTATTGATATTTTTATGACCCATTTAAAATAAGGACCAGGAGAAAAATATATTACACTCAAGCATTTTTATTTTAAACTTAACCTGCCTCTGATCATAATCCCCTCAGTTATTAAGACAGAAATGTCAACAACCATGGAAAACTCAAATAATTAAAATTCATTGTCGATGAAGTGAATGGTCAAGCTAATGTATGGCCCAGAGTACGGCTTGACCACAGGTCAGAGGTTGTTGCAAAGTACTTGGCTGATTATATTATTTCTGCACAGATTGCTGCTTGCCAGTAGCCAACATTACTTCTTTCCCGGTACTTTAGCCTATACTTTGTGTAATAACAAAAATATTTATTTAAGTGAAAAAATAAGTCCAAAACTTTCAACATTTTGAACAATAGGGCCTTACAATCTTTTTTTTTTTTTTCAGAAATTCTTGTTTTAATTTTTCTGATAATCAAATGAAAGCAAAATCACTGATTTATTTTTAAAAAATAAAAATAAACGGAGCTTTACTGTTAAAATGAATACATAGAAGAAAAATTATATTCAGTTAAAAAAAGGTTTAATAATAATAGTATTTTTTTTAACAATTAAGTGGTGACTCTTTATTTTATTTTTTATCATATATATTGTTTTATGTAAATTATTTAAATGTGAACATATAAACACCTACATTATACTGTACAAAGTAATACAAGACTAATATTGTTCTGTTACACGTTAAACCGCACTTTTATTTTGACAGGTTGCCGTGAAGTTTCAGTATGTATACAGTATGAATGATGCTAGTTTCACTAATGAAACTGTAAAATTGACAAAAAGTGACACTCACAGCAGCTTTGGAGACGTATTTATTGGAGTTTGTCTGTTCATGTGAGATGCAAAGGCCAAAAATTAGCGGGAGCGTCACGTGTGCAGTATGCGTGTAGTGAAAATAAAACGCGTCTCCTCCATACATACATATAGAGGCAAACGGAACATGCAGGATTCTTATTGAAACGGTCTTTTTGCATTTCAGTTTTCACAGACACTAGTCCATATCGCGATCTGAATTAATTAACAGACCAACTTTTGATTTACTGTTCCAAAAATCGACGAATTCCATGGCATTCCGCCCTATAGTAAAGTCCGTTTTTATGAATGGAGTCCGCGATGAGGAGACATTGTAAACGCGCGATCATGTAGAGGCAGAAATCAAATGCCGTCGTGTAAATAAGATAAATAACATAAGGCTACTTAGTTTGTTTAATACAACAACATGGACCCGTTTTGTAGGAAAGATAACCTTAACTTCTATTGTGATCTGGCACTATGAACTGAACGTTAAAGGGGGGCTGGGCGGGCCGACAAAGAATACAAAATATCGAACGTTTTATCGAACACATTTTTTATTGATATCGATCTCTTGTCTATCGCGATATATATCGTTATCGTTTTATCGCCCAGCCCTAGTGCGGGACCTGTGTGACAGGCTGTGCTTGTGTGTAGAGATGGGCACTGGGTAGTGGGCATTCTTACTACACATGAAACACCATCGGCCGTGGCCGGTTGTGAAGCGCAATCGATCTGAGTCGATTTTATGTGCGCGGGACCTGTGTGACAGGCTGCGCTTGTGTGTAGAGATGGGCACTGGGTAGTGGGCATGCTTACTACACATGAAACACCATTGGCCGTGGCCGGGACACCAGAAAATACACTCTATTGGGGGTTTATCTGGGTAGCCGTGAGAACGACTTTTGTGTGCAGGCAAACGGGCGACGGAGCCGGTTTGTTGGCTGCAGAAAACACTGGAACAGTCACATTTTCTGGAACTGGACGAGCGAATAACTTTGGTGGTGGTCCGGCGACAGCGGGACTCGTACACCGTCGTTTTCCTAGTTGTGCTAGGAGGACTTCGGAGGCTCAGGTTTCAACTCAATCCTGGGCCGCGTCCGGCGGGGCGGCGGCCAGACGAGCGTGAACACGGTCTCGCGCCTTGAGCCTGACAGAAGATCCGAATAGGCCAGCGGGTGAGAGCGGCGCGTCGAGAAACGCGGTACGCTCAGACTCAGACATGTCAGAAAGTGTTAGCCACAGGTGCCTCTCAGCAACGTTGAGAGGCCATGTTACGCAGCGCTGACGCGGCTTGGCGGCGGCGAAAGCGCGGCGGAGCAGGTTTGACGTCTGACAGCATGGCGGTAGAGAGAGGTAACCTCTATTCTCGGCATCGTCCACTATGGAGAACGCCAAAGAAGTGGATGGACGCACTCTCGCTGAGCAGCATGCGCGTTCCCCTTTTGGCGGGAAACGGGAATCCTCTTCCTCCTTCATGGCCCCCTCGTCAGCGGCGTCGATGGAAGCGGTGGCAGACAGCATCCGCTTTACGTCCGGAACAGAGGCTGACGAGGTCGGTGAAGCAGGCGGGCGAACCGGTGAGCTTTGTCGGCTGGGGGAAGGTTCCGGGGCCCGCTGGGCACGGCGCTTTTTACGGCGCGACACCGCGGCGGGCGGGGGAGCAGTCTCACTGAAGAAGGCCAGGCGAGTCCTCAGAGTCGCCATTGGCATCTGCACGAGCCGCAGGAAGGCATCTTTAAAAAGACGCTTTGTATCGCAGCGGCGACACACACTGTAGATTATAAAGGATATGGGCGCTCGAAAGCGCAGCAGGAAGGCAAGGAAGGCGGCGCGGCCAGCAGCTTCAGTGACTCGCAGTGGTCCCGCTGAGATGCTCTCGATCGACGGCACGGCTTCTTCTCCAGCTCCAGCGATGCGTGTGCTTCGCTTGAAGGATGAAAAATCAGATAATAGCTGCCTGCGAGCAGTATTTATAGGCCTAGACCACGCCCTTTTTGGCAGGCCAGGCCTCGCTCTATAGGCTGCTGCAGTTGCCGCAGAGCAGCCAATAGGCACGCAAGCTGTTTCGCCTATGTCTGTATGCTGCTGCAACGCGTTTTACATTATTACAAAATTAAGGATAATTTTTGGCTTCAATATCTCGCAGAAAAGGATTTTCCCCTAGCGTAAGATACTTACGCAGTACGAGAGACCTCTCGTAAGAGAACTGGACTCCAAATACAAAAGCGGAACATATTTATCTATATATTTGGGCTTCTCTTAATTGCACAGACACACAGTCGAGAAATTAGAAAATATTTTGAGAATGGCATCAGGAAATATTGTGAGCCAGGGGCCAGATAATGGATCACGGTGTCACTTCATAATACTCGCACACATCCCTAGTAGTGCAAAAATACTGCCATGTATTATATGTTATGTTGTAGCACTAGCTATCAAAGCAGCCCAATAAATTCATTAAACATCTTACCTTTGAGGGTTTAAGACGAGTTTAAGAGGTTATTTGCAATGTGATTGATTTTTTTCTATGAATTTACATAAATACAATATACATTTAAATGCATATTTACGCATATTTTCAATTCAGTGTTACATAACTTGTCTTCTCTTTTCAGAACAAGCATACCCTGATACTACAGTGACTATTTTATGAATCCAGCTTTGGGGTACAATGAATAATCAGGAGAGAATGTCTGTATGAGAGTGGGTGTGTGTGTGTGTGTGTGTGTGTGTGTGTGTGTGTGTGTAACAGTTTTCTGCCTTGTGTTGGTGTATTTGCTACTACAACAAGAAGTTTTGTACACATCATAGCTGTAAACAATTATCTGTTACTCACTATTTCTCATTATAGACACAATGTAAAAAGAATCTATGAAATTCCACTAATTTTGGTCTCTTTAAAGGATTAGTTCACTTACAGAACAAAAATTTACAGATCATTTACTCACCCCCTTGTCATATAAGATTTTGTTCTGGCAGTAAACTAATCCTTTAAACTTTCTACTAAAAGTTCATGTTGTCAGAATTTCAGAATTTCAGAGTACTTTCTTTAACATAAATATTATTACATATGGAATACTACAAAGTTACCAAATATGGAGTAATGCCACAAAAATCAAATTTTGATTTAATGGGGTGCATCAGTTCAGCCGGGTCTCATGGCTTGAAATATTCTATGAGTCTGTGAGTACCATATAAAGACACACTATCACCATACTATAGCAAAACGCTATACTGTATAAGCCCACAGCAAATGAACTTGGAACCTCAAATGTGATGCTTCAAGCTAACATCAGTTGGCCCTGGGCCACAGACTCAGAGAGGAGCCCTGGATCAATCCCTACAGGGCCCTTGAACAAGAGAGGCTGCAGTGGTCGAAGAGGAGACGGGTGGGGGTTTGGCATTAACATGTGACTGCGTGTTCTTGACTGCAGGTGGAATGGTGGAGACAGCAGCGCAAGAGGCATGTTAACACATCTACATATACACACACACACACATACACAGAGGCCTCCGAGTGCTTCAAAAATAGAGTGCTCTTCAGGACTCAGGCAAGGTTAACAGGATGAGACAGCGTGCTCTCCCTCTGCAGCAAACCACTGCCCGAGAGATCCCTCTTTACACTTAGAAACTGCCGCTTCTGTGCTTTATTATTGCAATGCATTTTTAATGCACCACCCTTCACCACTCCTTTTAGATTGCTGTGGATTTCTGTGAAAGCCTGTCCTTTTAATTAAATTTCAATTAGTCTTTCTTGTGTCGACTTGTGAAATGTAGTGAAATAATGTTATGAAGGGCCTTGTTAAATAACATTTTACCTAAATTGAAAATTGTGTCCCTATTTACTTACCCTATGTCTTTCCAACCCAGTATGCTGTTATTTATCTATTTCTTGTGAAGTTTTTTTCTACATATTGACATTTCACTATGATTATGTATAATAATAAAATTAATAATAATAATAATAATAATGAATGAATGAATAAAATCACCATAAAAGTAATATATACATAATATTCCAAGTCTTATGAAGTTGTTATATTTTATGATAGTTTAGTGTGTAGAAAAAAAAAATATTTAGACAGTTATTTATTGACAATCTTCCTCTTCGCTTTTTTCGTTTGTTTGTTCCTTTCCGAGAGTACTTGAACGGCGTCCTCTAGCGGTTGCTATGGGGAATGCCTCCAGCGTGACCAGATCTAATAACTTAGATGTCAATATCAGTACAACTGTAGTGTAAAATCTTTCTCTCACTATGGCATGCACTAGTAAGACGTTTAAGATGTTCTGAGAAGCTTAGAAGTGGAGATGCTGGAGAGAGGGATAATGTGTCTGGTGAGCAAGGCTGTGGCTCTGGTGTTTCCGGTGGCTGAAATATGCTGTCCTGGCTTCCCTGGCTGTTTTCCAAAAAATCGTCCTTGGGTGCGGAGTATTGGAGCTGTTCACAGCCTATGTGTAATGAGCTCTGTGGGTAGGGCTCAGCTGGAATGGTATCCATGAGCAATGCTTGTTGTGGATGCATAGTGTTATCAATGTCTTGTGGGATGTGTCAACCACATGACGATTCAGGAGGATATTGTCCTGCAGCACTCTTGCACCAAGTTTGTTTGGGTGGAGGCCATTCTGGTTTAAACTGTTGTCTATGGCCCCAGAAAAGATTGAAGTTGTTGAAGTTAAATCTTTTTATATTGCAGAGGATGCCACGGCAGCAATATGAGTTAACTGTGACAATCTAGTGTCTCAAAAGCCTTTGAGTCCTGCTCCCTGTTTGTGCCATCATTTTGTGAGTCAATCAGTTTCGGCTTGTTCCTCTACACTTGGTATAAACTGTTGATATTCTCTACATACACAGGACGCACCAGCTGTATGCTGAGGGGGTCCATGACGATGGTCTGCTGAATGTTCCACCAAATTTGGAAGTCCAGCAAGCAACTTTGTTTCAAGAACGACAATCATTCGTAGAAGTCTGTGGCAGTTCATGCAGCAAGTAGATTCCACAAGAGGCTTTTACTTTCTTGTCTGTTTGAATGTAGCCTCCGGAATGTAAGCTGCTGGTAGTAGGAGGCAAAAGTCCCCTTTTTTTGTAGTATTATTCTAGTCCCAAAGAGTTTTTAATTTTAGTGTTTGTGACAAAAATGTGTTGTTTGAGCACTGCGATAATCTGCTAAAGTAAAAATCTTAGAAAATCAGAGAAAAGTACAGAAACAGGGAGCAAAGCCTAGAGCAGTAAGCAAGAGCGTTCGAATGATAGCAAAGCCGGAAGCGTAACTGAGCTGTCAGGAGTTGATGGCCTTACTCTGGACCTCTTTTCCTTCACTCTGGAGACTTCTTGGGTTTTGTGGTCTACTAGACCTCCCCAGTTAAGTTCTCCTTAGTCCAAGTTGTAGGCCTGTGTGGCCTCCTTGGCCCTTTTCGGCTGAGCCAATGCTTCTCACCTACAAGTAGGTGCAGTTGAGCATTCCACTCCTCTAGAACAGGAGCTTAACTGTACCTCCCTTGTACTCATGAGGGCAGCTTGTAGGTACGTCTCTGGTTCAGAATCCTGGTTCGTGTAAGAGCGGGTTGTTAGGCCTTTTCTTGTAAGCATCTCCATCACTGGATCTTGTTACCAAATTGTTGGTCATCAAGGTCCCAAGCAACCTCAAGTTGTTAGACCCTTTTGGGTCTCCTTGATGTGGTAGTTTTCAGGTTGAGCCTGGCAATACTCCTCTCACCTTTGGTATTGCGTACCTTGCTCCCTGGTGGAGGAGGCCTGCCAGATCCTTCAGGCTGAAGGAATGGTTCTGTTATCAGGGGTTCTGGTAATGAGAAGTCACCTTGGGCAGGCCACTCATAGGGTGAGATAATTTATATCTCGCCCTGCAGGGTTTCTTAAGCTCCCTGTAGCCATGTTTGCACATGCAGTGATCTTGAGTTTTCCTCTCATTTGAGTTGCAGAATAGCTCCGCTGTTGGAAGTTCTGTTTTGCAGTCATGACAGGTTGTTAGGCCAACAATGGACCTCCCTGTTAATACTTTCCTTATGGCAGCACTGGTGAACATAAATCTCTGAGAGCGATAGTGAGTACACATTTTCCCTTGTGCATTCCCTGATTTAATTCCCTGTACTTCCTTCATTACTGAAGGCCCTGTTATTGACTACTCACTCTAAGGAGCCCTATCATGTGCATAAATGGCTTTGGAGATTAAGCATATGAGTTCTCCTTTCGATCTGAGAGTTGAGTACTCTGCCCCATTGAGCTATTGAGGCAGTCAAACAAGGTTGATAGCCCTTCTTTGGCCTCCCTGATGGGCTGCCCTTATGGTTGCTCCTGGAAGTGCTCCCCTCGCTTCAGAGGAGTTGCCTGTGAGCATGCCTTATGTCCTGAGCATGTCCTCTCAATCTGAGAGTCAAATACTCTGCTCCCTTAGCTCTGTGTTGCAGTCACACCAGGTTGATAGGTTTCCCTTTGGTCTCCCTAATGGGCTGCCATCTTGATTAAGCTTGGCAGTGCTCCCCTCACTCTAAAGGGGCACTTAAGAACATGCCGCTCACTTCTCCTCTTATTTTGAGAGTCGAGTACTCTGCTCCCTAGAGCTCTGTAAGGCAACAATACCAGGTTGTTAGGCAGCTTTTTTGGCCTCCCTGATGGACTGCCTCTGTGGTTAAGCTTGGCATTGTTGCCCTAAGTTATAGGGTCACCTATGGGCATGCTGCTCCCTGGAGCTCCCATCATGTGCATAGGTTGAGCATATAAGATCTCCTTTCAGTCAGATGGTTGAGTACTCCATGAAGGTATGAAGATAGGTTGGGCATGTGAGTTCTGCTCTCGTTTTGAGAGTCGAGACCAAGAAGCCAATGACATATTCTCCTGGCACACTCTTATACTATGATTGCGTGTCATAGGCTGTAGCCATTCAATGTTATTGTCGTGTTTAGACATGTGCTTCAGACACCGGTCACGTCAAAGGCATTCCCCATATCGATCACTAGAGGACGCAGTGTCTTGTTCCCTTCTCAGGGAACCATGGTTACATGCGTAACTTGAGACATTTTTTAGCGTTTAGAGTTTGGTACTACATTCTGAAGTTCAGACTTTTATTATTTATTATTATTTTTTAAAAATTATTATTTATTTTAAATATACAGCAAAACCCCAAATGAATAATAGTCTAATAATATGAATATACAGCTATTGGATAGTCTATAGTCTATCTGCACTTTTACTGTATTCCTCATTGGTTAATTTGAATAGATTCATTAGTTTTGTGTGTTTAGGATAAATACAATTTTAGCTATGAAATTAAAATAGAAAATTAGAAAAATAATTAGAAAAAGACATCAGATATTTTATCAAAACATAATACGCATAATACATTATTTAAGATGTGGTGCACATGGTAAATGCCCATAAATCAGGGAAAATGCTAACCTTTTACATACAGTACTGCTTTGCCTGGATTTAAAAAAAATGTTACCCAAAGTTCAGAATTTTTTTACAAGTCTGTGGATTCCACAACAGAGCCTGAACCATCTGCTAAATCTTGAAAAATCATTGTAGAATAAAAAAGGCAATCCACCCATGCTGCGTAAAGATTGCATCCCCCAATAGCCTGAGGAGCAGCTATCTACAAACTGTCATAAAAAAAACTTAATGTGAGCTTGCTCCTAATTCTGAACACCATGGGAACATTTTCTTGCTCCAAGCCTTGTTCAATTTAACTTTCGGATCCTCCTGAGCGAACAGTGCAGACAGACAGTCACTAGATGTGAAAGAGAAATCCTATTAAACCTCCTGAGAAACGTTACATAAAAACGATAAAATCTCCTTCTCAGCTGTAAAGCAGAAACTGCTGTCCACTCAATGTCTGTACATCCAAAGGCTCATGGATTCTCTCAGCTGTCATTTCTGATATAAAATCCAAAAGCTTGTTGTGTTGAAGAAGCTGATTTCAGTAAGACTGAGCCTTAACCCTCATTTGTTCTAAATATCTTATAGGTTTAACAGTGTACTTTACTTTTAGGCAACTTCTTAAAAAATGACAGTATTGGCTATTTGATTCTTCTTAACACATTTGCAATTGAAATTATTCAACCCCCCAGAGACTGCAGTGCTTTACAAATACTTTTCTGAAGTACTTTTCTGAAGATCCAGGACTTTATAAAAATTGCATCTACAACACTTTACTGGCATATTAAAAGTGATAATGTCAATATATAATGTGATGGTTTTGAGTTACAGGATTTTTTATTAACACAGCTATGTCATAATTATTCAACATTTGTGTTAAATAGGGATTGTTTTTATGGTAGGGAACACAATTGTCTTCATAACACAATTAAGCCTTCAAAAAACAGAATTACCTTGTGCTCTTACACATACATCATACAGTTAGCCCTTGCATATGCTGAAGTTGAGCAAATATGGCAAAGTCAACGAAGCTCTCACACAAAAAAAAAAAAGTTTTTTTTTATTTATTATTATACTAGAAAGTCTAAGGCTACATGAAGATTTCCAAGACATTAAAATTTCCCTAAAGACACAGTTGGCGGTCTTATTCCTTACTTTAAAGTGTGTTATACCAGAAAACCTTTGAGGGTGTTGAACAACAACAACAACAAAAAAAAAAACCACAATATCATAAAATGTTTGATCAGAGCAAAAACCTGGAATGTACAACCAAAGACTGCAAGATGACCCGACAACATGAGGAAAAACATTTTAGTGCATAAGAAGAACACTAGACAAATATAGCCTTCATGTTGAGGCATCTTGCCGAATACCACTCTTGACCAAGAAGAACAAAAAGGCTGGATTAGACATGCTAAAATATGGATAGACCTGTGGAGTTCTGGAAGAATGTTTTATGGAGTGATGTAACCAAATGAGAACTTTTGGACCTATGGATATGCAGCGAAATGACTTGCAGGTCAAAGGAGTTAAATAATTTCGATAGGCTACGTGCACGTAACTAAGGAGTTCTACTTCCGCCGCCTTGAGTGTGCGGTCGACCATTTCCGGTTTGCGGCAGGTTTTGATTGCGAAACATGGCATATTTCACTCGTTGTTTACAAGGCCTCCCGAAAATTGATGTGAACGATGTCCACAGGATTGTTGACCACTCTTCACCTGCACCCGGTTGCAAGCGTGTAAAAGGATTTCGATTGTACATATCAAGTTACATCCACAACTTTGAAGGTGAGTAGCGATAACAGTTACCTCAGCTGTAAGCGACTAGATCAGCTGTTAGCGTTAGACATTGACTAGCTAGCAGGAAGTATTTTAACTCGCATTAAATCATGTCAATATTACAACATACTTTATTACTGTTATTAAATACCTTGTAATGTTAATATGATTATCTACTGGTTGTGTGTATTTTTCATTTGGGTTTTGTATTTCCTCTCAGTGTCCAAGAGAGATCCAGTGACAGGAGTAACGTTAGTGTGTGTGAGGGGGTTTTGTCATCCGTCAATGGACAGATCTAAACCGCCTCACAGTTTAAGTGTAGGATAATTGTAGTGTTAAGATGGTTACCCATGTTCCTGGGTTAGTCGTGTTCTTTTGTTTATTTTCTCTAGGTTAACCATGTTCATTTCGTTGACCATGTCCCCCATTCACGTCAAAAACGACCAGTGTACGCTTAGTTAATACTATGTTTTCACTAACAGCAATCAGTGTTGTAGTAGCAATGTAGTGGTGTAGGTGTAGTATAGTTTGTTTTTCCAGGTATGCTGAACCTCCCATGTGAAAGGTGAAACACATAAGATAGGTATAGAAGTGTATGTAAATCTGCTAAGTCTAAGGATTCTGAGTGTACCTGCAAATTAAACT
>NC_133373.1:17263359-17376184 GCF_049309525.1 Garra rufa | reverse complement strand
CAATTTAGTTTTGGCTTACATTTACTGACTTTTTTTTAATTAATAAATTATTTATTTGAAATCTATATTAACTTGGTCTCCCTTTGTGTTGTTTAATTTCCCCAAAGTGGGCCTGACTCATTGAATATTAGTTTAACTTCTAGCAATACATTGGTGTAGGTTCACCTATGCTGTGTACACTTTAAGGCAAGTGGTCAATCCTGTGTTATAACACTGATTAGTAACTTGACAAATTTAAATTAACTTTAATACAACCCACTTGAAGGCCTCACACTATAATGAGATATCAACAAGAACAAAGACAGATATTGTTTACTGATAATTCATTTTATTACTGCAGATATGCATGTAGGTATGTGTAGAAAAAAAAAGAAGTCTGCTCTCTCTCTTATTTTTTGCATCACACCACTGTCCCAGTATATTCTTTGAATCAGGGTGTCTTCCTCCGCAAACACCACAAAATCGCACCACTCCATCCCTGTTAAGAGCAGCTGACCCTGCACCTGCCAGTAGTAGCCATGACCCTGCTTCAATTCCAAGTTGCCGTCTTTCATTTTCAGATGTGGATAATCCACATAGCTCTTAATGTTTGGAAATTTTATTTCCACAAAGCCGAATTCAGTACTTTCTTTTGGGATCCATCCAGCCATCTTCTCGACGGGATCTGGTTTAACACCCTGTGAATATAGGCCATAAACAATGATGAGTGTATGTGATATGTGTGTGTGTGTAGATGAAGTATTGAAATTGTTACATTATTCCAAGACTTGCCAGGGTTCTTGGCTTGTGCCACTGTTGTTCACTCTCCGTACAGCTCAGCACTGGTGGAACAACTGGAATGTCTAGCTGAGAATAATATGCAGACTGGAAAAGTAGAGCCACACCATGGTTACAGAGCACTGATCCAGCTACACATGTACAGCTGTGATGGGCCAGCTCAACAGGGATTGAGTCCTTCAGCCCCACCTGCAACAAGATGTTTAAAAAATATATTTAAACAGGAGTAGCATAACTGATTTGTCATATATTTATATGGAATACTCAAGTAAACTACTATTTATTTTTATACACTGTTAGCTAGTAAAAACTTAACTTTTTTTCTTGTAAACACTGTTAGTAAAGGGATTAATGTTTTTCTTTTAATGTGGTCAGTGGAGCAGTTTAATTTGCAGGTACACTCAGAATCCTTAGACTTAGCAGATTTACATACACTTCTATACCTATCTTATGTGTTTCACCTTTCACATGGGATGTTCAGCATACCTGGAAAAACAAACTATACTACACCTACACCACTACATTGCTACTACAACACTGATTGCTGTTAGTGAAAACATAGTATTAACTAAGCGTACACTGGTCGTTTTTGACGTGAATGGGGGACATGGTCAACGAAATGAACATGGTTAACCTAGAGAAAATAAACAAAAGAACACGACTAACCCAGGAACATGGGTAACCATCTTAACACTACAATTATCCTACACTTAAACTGTGAGGTGGTTTAGATCTGTCCATTGACGGATGACAAAACCCCCTCACACACACTAACGTTACTCCTGTCACTGGATCTTTCTTGGACACTGAGAGGAAATACAAAACCCAAATGAAAAATACACACAACCAGTTGATAATCATATTAACATTACAAGGTATTTAATAACAGTAATAAAGTATGTTGTAATATTGACATGATTTAATGCGAGTTAAAATACTTCCTGCTAGCTAGTCAATGTCTAACGCTAACAGCTGATCTAGTCGCTTACAGCTGAGGTAACTGTTATCTCTACTCACCTTCAAAGTTGTGGATGTAACTTGATATGTACAATCGAAATCCTTTTACACGCTTGCAACCGGGTGCAGGTGAAGAGTGGTCAACAATCCTGTGGACATCGTTCACATCAATTTTCGGGAAGCCTTGTAAACAACGAGTGAAATATGCCATGTTTCGCAATCAAAACCTGCCGCAAACCGGAAATGGTCGACCGCACACTCAAGGCGGCGGAAGTAGAACTCCTTAGTTACGTGCACGTAGCCTATTGCAAATGTATATATATATATATATATATATATATATAGAGAGAGAGAGAGAGAGAGAGAGAGAGAGAGAGAGAGAGATTTTTTTTTAATTAAGTTTTTAAAACAGGTGGTCAAACAGCTATTTTCTAAGGCTTGATTGTGTTAATAGGGTGCACTGTGATGTGTTCATGCTTTATTTAAAAAAAATCTTTCTCACATATTTTACCTTCATTCTACACCACTGTTGAAGCCCCTCTCTCATAAATATGCAATGGGCTCAGATTGGTTAGCTGGCCCAGTGTGTTGTAATTCGCTAACCATGTTGTGTGTGCAACATGATTTCACCCCCTTTATTGCGTGTTCCCTGGGGCATGGTTTATGCAAATTTTAGAGTTTGTGACATCACAACCCCAGGAAGAACCTTGTTGTAGTCCCTACTAGTGTTGTCAAAAGTCCCGGTACTTCGTTACCAAGTTGGTACTAAAAAAATTAAAATGTTACGGTTCCAGGTTTTCTTTAGTACCGGTGGTAACGACTATCCAGTCGACCCGGTTCTTGACGCGCTATCTAAAAGGTGCGCACTGCGCACTTGCGCTGTCTTCGGCGCTGCTGCTGATGCGGTCGCTCTGAATCCACTTGCTGACAAGGAAGAGCCAGGCATGCTCCAAACATTTTCGATTTTCGGCTGAAGAAGGCGAACATCATAGATCGTCTAGGTTCTCTCAAAAGAAGGAAATGCATCAAACTGAACAAAACACAGTGAAGGCTGACTGCAGGATCAAATTAAAGAGTTCAAGTACGTTATGTTTCAATTTAATTTCATATTTAGAGCTTCTGTTAAGAACATTATTGCATATTTTAATTTGAATGTCAGATTGTAATGTAGTTAATCATTAGCATAAGCAGCTAACGCTAATATGCTGGGCCTTAGAACGATTTTGAGCTATTTAACGCTCCCATAATTTTTATTAGGGTAAAAGAAAAAAGAAAGACATGATATATGTACTATTTATACACACAAATGACCTGTTTATCCAAAATATGTGTGTTAAAGAATGTACAAATGTATCGTTAACAATGTTTATGTCCTTAATATCAGTCTGTCAGAAAACGTTCTTATTCTTGGCTGGATAACTCTAGCAGGTTTATAAAGCTTTTTATTATTAAATATGAACGCAGTTTGGATTAAATAAAAGTACAGTCAAATAAAACACGTTTGATCTCCAGTTTAGTTTTGTCATACTTTACAATAAGATCAAATTCATGCATTATCTAACAAACTTAAGTGAACAATATATTTTTACAACATTAATTCAAAATGTTATTCAATACAAACACATGATCATTCATGTTTGTTCATGTTTAACAGTTTAACATGATTTTATGGATTAGTAAATGTTGAAATGAGCCTAACCTTAAGAAGAATAATTGCCATATAACTACTGTTTTTTTTGTAAGGTCATGTTGTCTAACAAATTAAATCGTATTGTAAAGAGTTTTCAATACTGCAGTTTCTATCTGTTATAGACAGTTAACTTAATATATGTAATCTTATCTAAATTTATTATAAATGCTGAGGTTTGTTATTTACTGAAAATTAACATTTTTGCTGGTGTCAATGATCTAATGTTGCATCTGGTCAGACTTAGCCCACTGCTTTACTTAAATGTATTATATTTTCTTTTTACAGCTGCAGATTGAGAAAGATCATGAAACACCCCAGCAAACTCTAAAACAGACAACAGTACAGATGTTTTTAGAAGCAGCAGAAACAAACTTTTGGATGAAGCTTGTGTACATTTTTTGAATGCCTGTAATTTATTTATTTGTTATTTAATTATTAAAATGTTTACAATCCTTGAAATACTTTTATTACTTGGAAAAACCTGAAACTAAATTTAGATAAGTATAACGAATGACATTGGTTTTTGCACATTTTATTTTTCTTTAACTTTATTAATAAAAAATAGTGTGTTGTTCAATTAATGTTATTGCGTTTTACTTTGGTACCGAAATTGGTACAGAGAACCGTGGATTTTCACTGGTATTGGTACCGAATACTGAAATTTTGGTACCGTGACATGGTGTATTATTTCAGGGGACAGGCATTTAGGTAATGACTGAAACCATAGTGTACATTATTCATTCAATCCTATCATGCATCGCAAAAATGACTGTACAACTGGTGTACACGTCTAGAAAATACCTATAATGCACTGTAATATATATAATGAAATGAAAATTAAAAAATAATAATAATACAAAGACATTCATAAATTTAAAGAAAGGAGTGATCAATTAGCTATTTTCGAAGGTTTGATTGTGTTAATGGGGTGCACTGCAACATACAACCAGTGTATATGTCTAGAAAATATCTATAATGTACTGTGAGGATTGCATTGATTGAATTCCTGCATCTCACCAGAAGACAATGTTCACAGTTAAGTTCAGGAATTCTGTTATTGAATCACCTTATATAACCTTATATATAATTAAATCACGGTCCATTCACAGACAAAAATCATACAGAAAGTCAGGCTATGCAAGATTAACAATGGCAATACTCACCTCTCTCACAGGTTCGATCCCAGTATCCGGTTCCAGTGCAGTCACAGATGAAGCGGTTCCAGCCCTCTTTGCAGATGCCATTGTTTTTGCAGGGGTTGCTGTCACACTGTTTGCCTGTTACTTTGCTGCAGGATGACTTGATTCCAACTCCGTTCTGTGCCTCTGCGATCTGGCGAATGTCTTTACTGCGTCCGTCTATGAAGAGATCACGGATGCAGCCCACATAGCCATAGTTCAACATAGCGGTCCACAGTTCGGTGGGAAGCACCAGGCCGACGCGATTGTCTGGGAGACCTCCGAGATATAGGTCACCCTCCAGGTCTAGCATCTCATTCTCTCCACTGGCAGTGAATGGAGTCCGACGGCTGTTCACAGAGATGATACCTGTTAAAAAGAAAAACAGGCTGTCAGGAATTACTAAAAAAGCTCAGCCAAAAGAAAACAATGATACGCTGAAAAAAACTCAGAAATAAGTACACAGTCATTATAAAAATATTTAACCACAGAATACTGCTAACCAGTGAGAACCAAGATTAAAAAGGTAATAAATATAGAAATATATAGATATGGGCATTTTTGTGTATGTGTGTGTTTATTAAAGTGCTCTCACACAATGATGTACTAAAGGACACAGGCAGGCAGGAGTTTCAGAATAGAAACATCAATAGAGTTCAGTGTGGAGGCACTGGCAGATTGAGGGGGCACTCTGAGATCCTCTGCTGGTCTTTATTATGCAAGTATTCTTGGTCTCTCAACACCCACATGTCTATATATCTGTCTTCCTTTGTTGCTGAGAAATACAAGTTTCTAGGGAGTTGCATGATGGCTATTATACATGTACAACCTATTTACCAAAACTAAATCTATTACGACTGTCATGATTAAAAATTACATTAGAAAAACAAGGATTATTTTAGCATTGAGCATTCTTTTATTATTTACATTATTATTAAATAGCCTGTGTAAATAAACATAAATGAAAGGAAGGAAATTACAGGAGGTGAAGTGAGGCCAAGTATGGTGACCCATACTAGGAATTTGTGCTCTGCATTTAACCCATCCAAGTGCACACACACAGTAGTGAACACACACCCTGAAGCAGTGGGCAGCCATTGCTGCGGCACCCGGGGAGCAGTTGGGGGTACGGTGCCTTGCTCAAGGGACTCACCTCAGTCGTGATATTGAGGGTGAAGAGAGTGCTGGTTATTCACTCCCCCCACCTACAATACCTGCCGGACCTGAGACTCGAACCTGCAACCTTTGGATTACAAGTCCAACACTCTAACCATTAGGCCACGGCTGCCATGTCAGATGCAGTTTCTGCAAAGATGGCTTCTGTTGATGTTGATTTTTTTTTTTTTTTTTTTTTTGTAACATGAATTGGCTGAAGTAATTGGTTAAACAGCATATTTTGTTAAGAACAAAATACAACACAAAATACAATTACAAGTTAGTTATATTTGTTCTAAAATTTTCATAACCCAAACGTTTTCTGTCTATTTCCAGGTTTAAATGTAAGAAATGTCAGATCAGATTTTGAGTGTTGTTTCAGACTTTTGGACTCCTCTGTATAACATGACCAGAGGCATACAATATCAGCCACCCTCTTGTGACTCTAATGTGGAGAAGAGCCCATTTTCAGATATGAAGTTTGTGACAAAACAATGATGGCAGCTCTAATTATGCACTGTAGTCTGCCACTAAACAGTTTCTCCTATACTCAAGGAAAAAAAAATCCATACATTTATTATGCTAGATTACTTTTTATTGAAGACTTTGACTGTGCACTTTGTCGTCTGCTGTGAAAATGATTTAGATTCAAGCCTAATAGCGCTTAATACAGAGAAGTTTAGAAAGAAATGACGCCATTAAGTTACAATTGAGAATAGATTATTTTCGTGGATTAAAGTGGTACATTATTGACTTCTTTTTACATACAATTTGTTGGCAATTTAGATGTCTTTTTAAAACTTTGCAGAAGTTACTCCAACAGTCTTTTAAAATTGGCAGTCTGATGCCAAAGCAGAAACTTTAAGCTTTACAATTAAAAAAAAAAAAACTGTGAATATAGTAGTGGTGGGCCGTTATCGGCGTTAACGTGCTGCGTTAACGTGAGACTCTTATCGGGCGATAAAAAAAATATCGCCGATAAAAAAAATATCGCCGTTAATCTATTCTCAAAGTTGGGTTGGGAGCTGGGTCTAAACTATGTAAGCTATGATGACTTTCACTTTGATATTTTAGCGCGGATGACGTATGCCTTATACGAATTGCACTGTAGGAGGCGGGAACGAGTCTTCAACTTCTGTGAAATTACCACATCAAATGAGACGTGCAAACATGAAGTTATGAAGCCGCTTCAGGGCAGGTGCGTGCGTTGTTAGACACTTTTTACTGGGGCACGTGTCCCAATGAAAATCTGCTGTGCCCCAGTAAAATCTCAAGTTTGAGTTATAATTTACTTTGATAATCCCGAAATAAAGACATTAAACTATATGCAACAACTGAATTGACGCTTCTAAAAGCAACGCAGTTTAATCGAAGCACGGAGAAATCCATGCCCGTGCACGTCTGTGTATTTACCGGCAACGCGCAGGTCGTGCATCCTTTTGCGCAGAAGTACTTGGTTACATAAATTTGTATAGGTAATTATGTTGTAAATGCAATTGTCAAGCAGTTTGTGATGCATTTTGGAAACAGGAGATGAGCGCCTGGTCTAATGCGTCACCTGGCCCGTTCTCAAAAACTTACTTTTAGTCATTATTTGGGTAGCACACATATTCTGAAAATGCCTTCAGCAGAATTCAAATTAGCCATTTTAATCTAGATTAATCTAGATTAATTCCAAGATTTAATCTAGATTAATCTAGATTAGGGATGTTAACCGATGACCGTTTGACCGGTGGTTGACCGTATCAACGTTAACCGGTCAAAGTTGTCGGTAGTCGGTTAAAAAAAAAAAGTGCCGGTGCGTCTTTTACGCATTCTGAAGGTGCCTGTTTTATCCATTGGTTTTATCATGTTGCAGTCTATTAGGCAACATTCCGCATAAGATGGGCTTAGATTTGGAATACATTACATCTACATTTCAGTGGTAACCGATAAGGTGATGATGATCATCATCTTTCTTTATTATGGTTAGCACTAACATTACCTCAACTAAAGCGGCATCTCTTCGGAGCTGTCATTTTCTTAAATGAGCCGTGGCAATGTTTCAAATAAGCTTCTAACCTAGACAAACGCCTTTATTTTCAAAGCGATCACCTTGTACCCAAACCATTTGAAACTAAGGAGCCATTTGTCCTACGATTACATACAACAAGCTCTTCGGCGCTGCGTTTGCGGGACTCATGTTTCGCGCCGTAGGGGATTTTAAAAAAGTGACGTGAGTGGCGGTGTGTGTGTGTGTGTGTGTGTGTGTGTGTGTGCGGGAGGCAGAGCGGCAGATAGAGGCCGCGATCACACCGAACGCGTTTTTGCAGTTGGAGGCGCCTCTTTTGAATGGTTTTCTGTTGGCAGTGAGCGTTCTACGCGCTGCTTATGCGCCCAGGCGCCTCGCGTTTTCACCGCCTGCTGCGCCTCGCGTTTATGCAGGAGCGCTCTGAGCGCGTGAAGTTGAAAAAAAAAAATCAACTGAGCGGAAAAACGCCCAACGTCATTCGCGTTCTTTTCCATTGTCCAATCGAATGAATGGAGAGGCGGGCCTTCTGTTGTGGTGACGGAATTTTACGGTTGCTTTGGTGTCTATCGTGGGTAACCCGGAGCTGTATTATTTAGGGTTTCTGCTAATATGACAGTTTACTTAACAGCATAAAACTAAGATTTTAGAGTGCTCGCGCTATAATCCTTTGATTTGACTGACAGGACAGCTGTTTTGGTCGTTGCTTATCAACATTAAAAAAACGCAGCACGCTCTTTTATTAAAAGTCACCAAAAAAAAGGCAGTGCTGTGCGCCTCGCGTTTTTAGAACTAAAAGACGCGTTCGGTGTGATCGCGGCCAGATGCGACAGAGTTTCGAAATTGCAGGCGCGGCTCGAAATGGCTGTTATTTCAAATAGCGTACCATATTTTAAACTAATCGGTTAACCGGTTTCAACCGGCTAATGAGGCTCGGTGGTCGGTCAAGAAATTTTTTAGTTTTCGCCATCCCTAATCTAGATTAAAAAAAAATAATCTATGCCCACCCCTAGAATATAGTCATGTCTAAAGGGTGTCATTAGGCATGACACACAGATACAAAAAAAAACCACAACATGATATCCTCAAGCGCTTTTGAAAAATTATAACAGAAAAATTATTAAAATAAATACATAAAAAAAATAATTAAAAAAAAAAAAAATATATATATATATATATATATATATTAGAAAGCACCTTTTTGAGCATCACACAGATCTGAAGATGCTAAGCTTGATCCTGAATAAACCTTATGCTCTGGAGAAAATGAATCTACTCACCTGATCTTCCATCTCTCTGGATGTCCACATGGTGCCAAACTCCATCATTGACCTTACTCTGTGTGGCTTTAACTTTAATCGTTCCTGATCCCATGTCCAGCAGAAGATAGAGATTTCCATCTAGAAGCTCTACAGCGAAGAAGTCCACTTTGTTGCTCCTCTGGCTACGAGAATCTTTTTTGTCCTGGGGTTTACCTTGCGTAAAAAGGATTAGTCCGTTGGGCTCTGAGGTGCGAAAGTCAAAGGAAATGGAGCCCACACGCTTGGTGTTCCACTTGGGCAGGCTGAGGAAGGATTCTGGTGCCTCAAAGGAGATAGGGTCTAGGGTGGGGACATTCTCACATTTAAACACCACGTCTCCTTGTAGCTTCATCTTGGGGTCTGCGATGCGGGCTAGGCGAGAGAGTTCCAGTCGTATGTCATTGTTTTTGTAGACCACCTAAAATTGGGGAAACACATCAAATTAATGTAAGACAATCAAAAAATACTGCTGCCTCTACCTTTTTTTTATTGGACTATAATGAAGTAAAAACTAAATTAATCATACTATAAATATGAAGAAAAACAGCAAACCAAACGGTAACAAAATATCAAATTAAGTGGTATTTAATTTAGAGAATTAGACACATCAATCTAAATATTTAACAGGTTGTAAATGTATTGGACACCTTCTGCATGTCAAACGCTAGTGAATATCATCATAATTAACATGAAGTAACCTGCGGTAATTTCGTAATACATTAAAATCACTTTGAATCCAGCTGGTTAGAAGTCATTCCAAAAATGGCTCAGATAAATTAGTTTCTGGAGTAAAGGATTTATTATTATTATTATTATTATTATTATTATTATTATTATTATTATTATTATTATTATTATTATTATTTTATTTATTTATTTATTTTTTTATATTATGATTTGATTTGTTTTGATATTTTCAAATTTGTGATACATTTAAACCTAAGTATCCAGTAGAGAAATATGTGGCCCCTGTATATAATATATTTATCAAAGCATAAAAACAATTAATAGTATTTCAAACAATCAAACAAACAAATAAATAATAATAATAATAATAATAATAATAAATGTAGCAATGTAGGTCATTTGTAAACATTTGTAATACTGTACTGCATTTGTGTGTAAAATTATAAGTAAAAAAAAATCAAGTATAATTTTTGCATTAAAAAAAGAAGCAAAAAACAAATGCAACATTGTCAAAGTCCTTTTTATAAATTACTGTATATGCTTTGGACCTATTGGTAAAAATAACATAGCTATTTAAAAGCAAAATCCCTCAGTACACTAGAATACATTAGAAGACATTCAAAGGATGTACTGTGATATTGTGCCTATTTACCAAGGCAAAGACTCACATATAGAGTCAGCTATGCATTATAGCCAAATACAACACAATACAAACCGAGAAGAACTGTAAATTGAAATTCACTCAAGCGGAAAATTAAAAGGCTTTTTCCTTCTTTTCCTCCTTAAAGAAAGAACTCTTGCTGCTATATAGGACACTATGTGCACAGCAAACAGCAGTTCTGTTAGAGAACACAGCTGTCAGCAAACAGATTTTGAAGCTCCAGGATTACAGATAATCCTGGAAGATTTGACAGTAAATCAACACAGGTGCCCTTCTTACTTCGTACTACTGCAGAGAGAGAGAGAGAGAGAGAGAGAGAGAGAGAGAGAGAGAGAGAGAGAGAGAGAGAGAGAGAGAGTGATGAACTCCGGAAAGAGATCTTTATTTCAACGACAATAACATTATCACATTTCTTTTCTCTACCTATAATCTGGCCCAGATCAGCACCGACCTACCATCAACCCTAATTATCCCACGCTTCCTTATTATCTGTGTTGCAGAAATGTGCCAGTGGAGCAGTAGGTTTCCATAAGTAAACAATCCTATTCATTTTGTTGAGAGAAATAGTTTTGAACATTACAGTATATACCTTTCAAAACAGACCCAACATGAGCTCTGAGATTAGGAAAAACTAAACATCATTGGCCAAGCTCTTCAGTATGCCCCACCCCAACTTCCTGTTTTAATAGGAAATACAGTACTTCAACACAGAAGAAAAACTACAGTCGCCGAGGCATTTCGCTAAATACTAGGGCTACTTTCAGACATAAAATGGCCACTTATGTATGCTTGTATTCAAATAAATCCCATTTTAAAGAGCAAACTAACATCCTGACACCACAATCCAAATTCCAAGACACCATAGTTATCCTACAATTAGATGAGGGGAACAAAATGTTCCTTCTCTAGTCCCTGGTGAAACAAAAATACAAAGCCTCTTCAAAGCCAAAACCCAGAAAATGTTTTCTCAGCGCTTCTGTTTCTTTCCTCCAATCAACTTTTCCTGCGCTGGAATGTAGTTATGCCTCGGGTTATGATTCCAATGGCCATTACCTCTAGCCGATCGATAGCAGTATAATGGAAAATAATGTGCAGAAGGATAGTGTGAGTAGGGAAGTCCACAGACTCAGATACATTATCTAAAGCTACACTCTCACTTTATCACCTTATCTGGGGGCCATCCTCTGTCCCCAGAGTGCCATTTATAATCAAAGCCGGCCTTTAACAACTCTGTAGGCTCTCTGTCTTTACTCTCTCCCTCTGTGAGCATGGGGGCTGCTGAATATCGATTGGGCTCTGGGAGTGGGGAGTGGACCCAAATCTATCTATGCTCAGTGTCTTGGCATGTTATAGGGATCTTGCTGCTGCATTAGGCCCGGGATTAATGAGAAGTCCCACTAAGTAGAAACACGTAGACACGTAGTGAGAAGTACCAACTGACACAGCTGGGGGTGAGATGAAGAGATGTGTCATTGGAGAAAATCAATACATTGCAGAGGAGAAAATACAGAGTTGTTACAACATAACTGTGAATATATTTTAGTACTGTATTTTCTAAACATATCCATGTTAACACTATAAAAATTATACATAGGTCATTAGGGGTGTAACATATTGATACTAAATTGGTATTGTTATTATTTGTATCGGCTCACAGATCTCAGTAAACAAGAATCAATTATTGAGCAAGTACATAAAAAAAATCAAAATGGTCTCCTTGTCTTACACTGATTCACAATGGTGAGCTTATAACAAGTATGTATACTCTGAGCTGTTTTACATGAAGTGTCTTTGTGTGGTAATCTGTAAGCAAAAAAAAAAAAAGAAGGTCCAGCTATCACTGCGCATGCATGGAGCGATCAGAGGTGTGTTAATATTTTTGACAGCTTGTAACCATAACTAATGAGCAACATTAACACAATGGATTGTTCAAGAAGGCAGCCATCTGAGGAATCACCTGTTGTTTTTAACAAAGAAACCTTGTTCAGAAGAGTGTACAAACAAAAAAAGTGACAGACTGAGCCTGTAATAAAACATAGGACTGGCATTTTAGAGATGGCAACAACTTCGAGATTTAAAGGATTTACAACTAACCCAGAGATGCCCTTTTTTGTGTTCAGCAAAATTCGACAATAGATATCTAACAACTGTTATGTCAAATGTCAGCATTGCCTGACTTTTGTAGCATTGTTTATTTTAAAACATTTATTTCCCATAAACTATAACAACAGTTGAAGGCTTGCTAAAAAGAGAATATTTATGGATATTCAGGCAAGTTCAGATGTTGTTAATGACATTTGCTTTGATAAAATTATTGTCTGCAAATATGAATACACCGATAAGTGATGACGGACTGAGCTAATTTAACTTGAAACAACATTTCTTTGGCATTGACAGAATTTTCCGGTAATCCGTGTTTTCACTGTTACAAAGTAGGGACCTTATTACCCATCTTCTGAAACAGTAAATTTCCAAATCCAAAAACAAGTGAAAAAGAAGCAGAAACAAGTGATAGAAACACTGCTAATGCACATTTAAGCTGACATGATCATCTAACATTCAACAGCTTTTAAATTAAAACTGCCTACTGAACAAAATGTCAAGCACACACAAAAAAGATGCATTGGACTGCAAGCTGATGGACATGATCTAATAAATCTATGTTTTAATTATCACTCTGAATCTGGATCAAATTTCAGAATTTTCAAAGATCAGATTCATAGTGATTTTCTCTGCTTTTTGTTAAAAATATTTCTTTTTTAGGAAACTTATCCAAGTGTTGACAAAAAAAAAACTGTTTGTTTTGTTTAAAAGCAGAAACTCTTGCTTTTAATATATTATAAGTTTGATATATTATATTTTAAGGTATTCATGCAACAAAATATTCTGGAGGGGGCATTTATAAAAATGATTAAAAATGCTGGTGCTGGCTGGCAACTAATAAAAAATATGCTCGCAAGGAAAGAGGTAACTACCAGACATGTTTTACATTTACATTTAGTCATTTAGCAGATGCTTTTATCCAAAACGACTTACAAATGAGGACAATAGAAGCAATTAGGTTGTTCATTTCTAATAATGATTTTCCTACACTGCAAAAATGACCGTGATTTTAACAGTAAAAGACTATAAATACACTACAGTAAAAACCTATTAATTGGTTAACGGAAAGTTCTCCTATTGTATACAGTGAAAAACTGTATAGGACATTACATCTTACGGTAGTATACCATTTTTAAAAGTAAAAAAAAGAATGTATAATTTACAGTGAATAACCGTAAATTGACATTCCCAGATTTCCCTGCATTACATTTCACATTTGATGTTTTTTAGTTTAATTAATTATGTTTCTTCATAGTTTTTTTTTTTCTTATCACTTGTGTACATTAGGGTTGTGTGTTACATCAAATGTTGTTTAATGTTTATTGCATAATTTTTTATTTAATTATTTTATTGCATAATTTTACGGATTTTTTTTTTTACAGTGTAGTCTCAAGGATGCTGATACTGCACAAAAACTTGTTGTGGAGTGCAAATCTAAAACTGTGTGCCATCACATGACCACTGAACCACATGACTGCACAAAGGCCACGAATGCTTCTTGCTCAGGGTAGAAATAGCAAGATAACAAACAAGATGCCAAGAAAATATGAATAGCATCTGAAACTCTGCTTTCATTAGAATACTGCCAAATGTACACTGTATGCACCAGGACAGTGAGTTTATAAACTTCTTTGCTGATTTTTATGTACACTTCGTTTTTGTAGATGAGTGTTTGCCAGGGCACTAGGTAGTTGATAAGAAGTTATGTGTGCTTACAAACCTATGTTAAATAAGCTCACCATATGAGTTCCTCTTCAGTGTAAATATATGCACTTTTTTATTTACTAATTTTAATCATCAGGTAACCTTGCCAACAGCATTCCTAGAGGTCATCCAAATAGAACCAGAATAAGATGCAATGTGGACCAGACTGAATAGGAGTCATGATATGTAAATAATTTCTGTTATAACTGGCTAGGGCCGTGTTCATCTCCGACAAACAACTTTATAATAAAAAAACAAACAGCAGACTGTGCAAAAGGTTATCATATCCAAGCAGAGCAATACCGAACATCTATAGCATGAAAGGGACAGTGCTATACAAATATGACAGCCGATAGGCACTGCTTTTTTAGTATTTATGTGCACGCCATGGCCACTCTCCAAGTCTACCAGGCTCAGGCGCTAAAACAACTGCACGAGGGTGGTCCTGACCAGGGAGTTTTGGAAGAACTCCGCGCCGCCACCGACTTCGCCCTCCGGGCCACGAAGGTCACGGCGCGTTCCCTTGGTCAGGTGATGTCCATGGCTGTGGTCCAAGAGCGACACCTGTGTCTCACTCTGGCCCAGATGGCAGATGCCGACAAAGCTCGCTTTCTTGACGCTCCCATCTCCCAGAGTGGCCTCTTCGGCGACACTGTCGAGGACTTTGCCCAGCAGTTCTCGGCAGTCCAGAAGCAGACGGAGGCGATCAAGCACATCCTGCCCCGCCGCGAATCTTCCATCCCGCCGCCGGTGGCCCAACCTCCGCCTGCTCATCGCCGAGGGCGCCCCCCCCGCGGCCTCCAAAGAGAAACCCAAACCTGCTCCGTCCCCCGGCGAGCTTCACGAGGCCAGGCTGGCTCGATGTCGAGCTAGCCGTGGGAGAGGTGCGCCGCCCGCCTCTCAGGGACCGGCTAAGAACACACGCAAGAGATCTGCGAAACGTCCCTGACGCGGGCAACCCAGAGGTGGAGAAGATGGCTCTTCAGGCGACGACAACATCTACGTCTCCGCTCCCGGTGGAGGGCCGGGAGTTGCTGTGCACCCTGACGCTGCCGCCAGCCCACGGGTCGGCGGTACCCAAAACTTCACAAAAACAGACATCCGTGTTCTCAACTATCTCGATGACTGGATTTTGATAGCTGACTCGCGGGATCTGTTGTGCGAGCAGAGGGACTTGGTGCTTCGGCACCTCAGCCATCTGGGCCTTCAGGTCAACCGAGAGAAGAGCAAACTCTCCGCAGTGCAGAGGATCTCTTTTCTCGGTGTGGAGCTGGATTCGGTCGCTATGACAGCCCGCCTCACCAACGAGCGTGCGCAGTCGGTGCTGAAATGTCTGAAGTTGTTCAGACACAAGACAGCGGTTCCTCTCAAAACTTTTCAGAGGCTCCTGGGGCATATGGCAGCTGCAGCCGCGGTGACGCCGCTCGGCTTGCTTCATATGAGACCACTTCAGCACTGGTTACACGACCGAATCCCCAGACGGGCATGGCACCGTGGCACACTCCGGATTGGCGTTTCCCCGCAGTGTCGCCGCCTATTCAGCCCCTGGTCAGACCCTGCTTCCTTCGGGCCGGAGTACCCCTGGGACAGGTGTCCAGGCACATTGTGGTTTACACAGATGCCTCCACCACGGGTTGGGGTGCTGTTTGCAACGGGCAGGCAGTTTCGGGCTCCTGGACAGGACCTCGACTGCAGTGGCACATCAATTGCCTCGAGTTGTTGGCAGTGCTTCTGGCCCTTCGTCGCTTCCGACCGACGGTGCGTCAGAAGCACGTGCTTGTTCGCACCGACAGCACTGCGACTGTGGCCTACATCAATCGCCAGGGCGGTCTCCACTCTCCTCGCATGTCACAACTTGCCCACCGTCTGCTCCTCTGGAGTCAAACGTGGCTGAAATCGCTACGTGCCATTTACATTTCCTGGGACCTCAACCGTGCAGCCGATCAGCTCTCACGGCAGTCCACCCTCCCTGGAGAATGGCGACTCCACCCCGAGACAGTCCAGCTGATTTTGAGCCATTTCGGGGAGGCCCAGATAGATCTGTTTGCCTCCCCCGAATCATCCCACTGCCAGCAGCATTTTTCCCAAGGCGTACTTGAGCCCCGGAGGCCAGCTGTGAGCCAGAGCATCCCTGCTGGCCTCCGGGGCTCAAGTACGCCTTTCCCCCAGTGAGCCTCCTTGCGCAGACCCTGTGCAAGATCCGGGAGGACGAGGAGCAGGTTATTCTGGTTGCGCCTTATTGGCCCACCCGGACCTGGTTCCCAGAACTCATTTCCCTCGCGGCAGCCCCTCCCTGGAAAATCCCCTTGAGGAAAGACCTTCTTTCTCAGGGGATGGGCACTATTTGGCACCCATGTCCCGACCTCTGGAACTCTGGACGCCTCGGACCTCGCCGGCCTTCCCCAGGCCGTGATAGACACAATCGCTCAGTCCCGAGCCCCCTCTACCAGGCAGGCTTACGCACTGAGGTGGGGTCTGTTCGTCGACTGGTGCTCCTCTCGAGGAGAGGACCCTCAGAAATGCTCAATTGCAGCCGTGCTTTCCTTCCTGCAGGAGAAGTTGGAGCGCAGGCTGTCCCCTTCAACGCTCAAAGTCTATGTTGCCGCTATTGCCGCACATCATGACGCAGTGGATGGATCATCCCTAGGTAAGCACCCGCTGGTCGTTAGGTTCCTTAGAGGCGCTAGGAGACTTAATCCTCCCAGACCGCGCCTCGTACCCTCTTGGGATCTCTCCGTCGCCCTCCAGGGCCTGTGGGGAGCCCCCTTTGAGCCCCTCACGTCAGTTGAGCTTAAGTTCCTGTCCCTCAAGACAGCGCTCCTGACGGCTCTGGCTTCCATTAAGAGGGTAGGGGACCTTCAAGCCTTTTCTGTCGACGATTCGTGCCTAGAGTTCGGGCCCGCCGATTCTCACGTGATCCTGAGACCCCGGCCCGGTTATGTGCCCAAGGTTCCCACCACGCCTTTCCGCGATCAGGTGGTGAACCTGCAAGCTCTGCCCATGGAGGAGGCAGACCCAGCTTCTGCGCTGCTGTGTCCAGTCCAGGCCTTGTGTATCTACGTAGACTGCACTCGGCACTTCAGACGCACCGAGCAACATATCTGCCTGCTGGCACGTCCGCCTACCGGCACGTGGGTCTGTGCGTAACGCGGCGTCTGGGCCGTGGCCTGTTCCAGAGGATCTGTTCCCATGTAACGTCGGAGTGACTCGACTGAGGGGGAACGTCTAGGTTACGTAGGTAACCCTCGTTCCCTGAAGGAGGGAACAGAGACGTTACATCCCCTGCCACGGCCCCGGCGTCGCGCTGACGCCGGCTCGTTCCGGCTCTTCAGCAAGAAACCTGATGAGTGTGTTGCAGCCACCATCTTATATACCCGTATGTACGGGGGAGTGGCTTGGCATGCAAATTCCACTCGCCAATTTTCATTGGCCTGTTGTATAAGGCTCAGAGGTGATTGGACTCTCAGGCGAGTTCCCATGTAACGTCTCCGTTCCCTCCTTCAGGGAACGAGGGTTACCTACGTAACCTAGACGATCTGCCTACTTTTCAACTTATTTAGAAGAAAACAAACACAATCGTAACACAACAGTAATTACTTTTTTACTAACATGACCAATACTATCAGAGAGAAAATAAGCATGCAGCTCTCTGCTACTGTATCACATCAGACAGTGCACCATAGACCCCATGAGGAACAATTCTATTCATTATTTGCTATAGGAGAGGAAGAATTGTTACATTGTCTAAACCAACAAAATGTATGCCAGACGTTATACCAACTATGGTACTGAAAGAGGAGCTTCCAGAAGTTGTATTTCCTCTTCTTAGTATTATTAATTCATAATTGTCATTAGGATATGTACCTAAAACATTGAGTTGAGCAGTTAATAAGCCTTTCATCTTAAAAAAGTTTCATATTTTCAAAAAAGGTGTCATATCTATTACAACTTCAGTATGGAGACCTGCAATGCTCAGTACTACTACCATTGCTTTCCACCATGTACATTCTACTCTTGGTAGATATCTTTAGGAAACAAAGGGCCCTATTTTAATAATCTAAGCGCATGGTCTGAAGCGCATGACACAGTTGCACTTAGTTGCACTTAGCACTTAGCACTTAGGCCTGTCCATATCCACTTTTGCTGGATCCATGTACTGTATAATAGGGCCCACAGTGTTAGTTTTCACTGTTATGCTGATGATACCCAGCTCTATATTTTTCCACAGCCTGACAAAATATACCATTTCACAAAACGGTATGCTGAATAATGTATAGTTGAATAAAAAAAAAAAAAAGGTTTTAATTATAGGACCAGAAATCTCTGCACATAATAACCTAGAACACTGTCTAACACTTGATGGATGCTTTGTCAATGTTGTCAGTTAGAAACCTGGGTGTGCTATTTGATAGAAATCTTTCATTGGAAAGTGACATTTCTAACAATTTTAAAAATACATTTTTCATCCTAAAAATATATATCTAAATTTTGACATATGCCCTTAATATTAAAGAGTCAATTCAGGCATTCATGACCACAAGGCTAGATTATTGTAATAGGCTTAATAAATAAACTTCAGCTGGTCCAAAATGCTGCATCTAGAGTTCTTACTAGAACTAGGAAGTATAACCATATTAGCCCAGTTCTGTCAAAACTGCACTGGCTCCCTATTAAACATTGAAAAATGTAAAATTTTGCTAATTCCTTATAAATAAATGAATGGTTTAGCTCCTCTGTACTTGAGCAAGCTCTTACTACATTATTGTTCTTCCTGTCCACTGTCATGCCATGTCACAAAGCTCAAATCATCTTAAACTTGTTTTCTGGACATGACAAAGAGTTTACAATTGTAGTGAATTTTACAGGAGACTCAACTCATTTTAACTTGGCCCACCTAGGGACGCCAATTATGTAGTGAGTTCTGCTTTCGCCCACTAGGAAGGCGAAATAGTGTAGTGATGGGTACTCGTATCACCGATGACGTTATGATTCTTGGATCACATGTCACTTAATGTGCGGTTATGAGTACATCACATAAGAAAGATTGGTGGGATATCTAACTTGTAGAACCTCTCACTGTATTATCAACACAAGGAAGACACAAGTGTAATAAAATAAATTTATTAACAAATGATAGACAAGAGTAATCAACTATTAAATGAATACAATAAATGCAAAAGGAATAAAGTGCATAAGATGCATAAAATGTGATTCAGTTGGGTGTTGCCATGTCAGAGCTATGTTATCTTATGGAAAGATAAACTGTTGCTACTCTGAAACAAATAAGGTAAAGAACCTTAGTATGCATCAAACAAACAAATGAGTTTTTTTTTTTGTTATCAACTGCAATCAGCTATACAATATCTAATGTAAATTAGAAAGATCATATACTGATAATACACAACAATGCCAAGGTCTCTGGAAGAGGATTGGAAGTGATATTTACGTTCTCTGTGGTTGATTGAGCAGTCCGGTGGCGGTGAATTCTTCCACTGGTTGTGCTGGGAGCAGTCAGTGGGAAAAGGAGCAGGAATCCGTTTCAACAGCCTTGAGCATGAAGCGCTATAGGATGCTGATCTCCTGGAGCATCAAAGGGTCCTAAGATCTGGAACACGCAGATGTGGCCCTGGTGTAGGTGCTGAAGGCCCTTAGCTTGGAACACACAAGCAAAGGTACCTGAAGTGAAGGTTTGCTCGCTGGAGCTTAGCCTTGGTTGGAATGTCTGTTTGTCTTCTGCCTCTCTGGGCTAGAGACTCAGAACTTGGTCAATCCGCTTTGTCTCTCTCAGGTGGAGACTCAGGACATGCTGCATCTGTTGTTGTCTCATTGGACGAAGACTCTGAACGCGGAATATCTCTTTCCTCACAGGCTGGAGGCTCAGAACGTGGTCGTATCTGTTGCTGCCTCAAAGCTGGAGACTCGAAGCTTGGAATGTTGGTTTCTGTCTCTCTAGACAGTAGACTCAGAGAGTTGGTGTTTCTGCTATTGTCTCACCCTTGTGGGCTCAGACTCAGAACTTTGTTAGTGCTCTGTTAGTGTCTCACCCTGCCGGGCCTCAGACTCAGAACTGGTGTAACTGTTATGTCTTTCCCCGACGGGACTCAGACTCAGTACTTGGTCAATCCGCTTTGTCTCTCTCGGATGGAGTTTTAGGACGTGCTGCATCTGTGGTTGCCTCGCTGGACGAAGACTCTGAACGTGGAAAATATCTCTTTCTTCACAGACAGAACGTGGTCGTATCTGCTGCTGCCTCAAAGCTGGAGACTCGAAGCGTGGAGCGTCTGTTTCTGTCTCTCTGGACAGTAGGCTCAGAGTGGTTGTGTCTGTTAGTGTCTCTCTCTTGTGGAGCTAGAGACTTAGAATGGAGGTATCTGTAGCTGCCTTCCCAGTAATGGGCCGCAGACTCAGAAAGAAGTTTGATCTGTTACTGTCTCACCCTTGCGGCCTAAGACTCAGAACTGGTGTAACTGTTATGTCTTTCCCCGACGGGACTCAGACTCAGTACTTTGTTGCTCTGTTAGTGTCCCTTCCCCTATGGGACTCAGACTCAGAACGATTATCTGTTGCTGCCTTCCCTGTAATGGGCAGCAGACTCAGAACAAACGAGTGTCTTTTGGAGAGGTACCTTTATACCTTTCCGATGAGGAGGAGATTGCAATTTGGTGCTTCTCCATTTCCATGCTGTGATTGGCTGGTTCCATCAGAGTGGGGGACTTGGGGTAGCCCACCCTTCTTTCCTCTTGTGGAAGTCATTTGCATAGTCCAAACACAAAGTTAGAAAAGTGTCAATAATGTTTTACTGGTGCATTTCTCACTTTCCAAAACACAATCAGAAAACATTTGGTCATGTAATGAACACATTAAGTCCAAACATGATGGGAAAAGATTAAACTGTCATGCATGTATTAATTTGTCCATTAACAGCTGAGTTTGTGTAAGATGTTGCACTACACATCACTGTCAGTGAGAATACTTATTTCTCTGAATAAGTATAAGATGTGTGTGTTATGGTTCGCATCAGTTCAAGGTTTGAAAACATAGTTATGAATGGATTTGGATGGATCTTTGTGATCTCTCTTTGTGTCACCCATTGCTGCTGCGTCTGGAGATCCTAAGGAATTTTTATGACCGTCACAGGACCAAACCTTAGAAAACAGTCTCAAGGTGGGTGAAGGGCAGAAACTGCGTCTTGACCAATAGGAAGTTCTGTCCTTCCCGGGTTTTTGTCCCAAAGGTCTCTTCTTGCCCTCTAAGAGATGTCTGGCAGTTGTCCTGGCATCCTTATCTGATGGCGTTGGACAGTTTGCTTATGTTAGTCCACCAAGATCCAATCAAAATGTAGCAAACCTTTGTCCATTATTGTGGCCAGGGAGGGGCCCTTGCCATAAACTGGCCCCTGGAATGCGCGGTCCACTACACAATACTCAAACGTACTCCACAGTCACTAGATCTCAATCTATAGAGCATGTCTAGGATGTTATGGAATAGGAGATTCGCATCATGAATGGGCAGCTAAAAAATCTGCAGCAGCTGCATGATGCTTTCATGTAAATATGGACCAAAATCTCAGAGGAATGTTTCCAGCACCTTTTTGAATCTATGCCACAATGAATTAAAGTAGTTCTGAAGGCAAAAGGGGGTCCAACACGGTAGTACCAAGGTGTACTTAATAAAATGGCCAGTAAATGTATTTAATCACTGAAGAAATCTTAATATATGTATCAACAACAACAAAGCTGTGTGTGCCTGTCATGAGCCTGATAATTTACAATGAACAAGTATGTAGTTGAAGTATACTATTGAGGATTACATTACAGGATTACATTCATTTAGGTGAATGAAAAGTAATAATTATACATACAGTTGTTAGAAATATTGTATGTACATGCAATGCCATGAAATAACAACGGAATTGTTTTTTAAACCAGTTTTTTTTTTTTTTTTTTTTTTTTTTTAACTGGTTCACTAAAATAAAAGGGCCTTGCGATCACTAGTGGTGAAGGCAGTGAGGTTTGCTCTCATGTATGATGGCTGATATCAATGTTGGGCTTTGGCTTATCATCCTACTATGATCATAACAGAAATATCCATGGTTGCTAAACAATTAAGATATGATACTACAGCTGAAATGTTTCTGTATTACAGTCCCAAAATCTTACAGTAAATGTCATGTATGACATTCAGCCAGAAAGTTTAGACCCTTCAACATCATTGTTATAAAATAGAGTGTAAATGAGGGACAATCCCTATCTCAGAGGACTTTTGCTACACTCGCCCTGGCTTTAACTGAAATAAAGTGCCTGCCCTTTTTAGTACTCCTTGGGTAATTCTAACTCGGCAAGTCTTTCATCACTGTTGGCACAGGCTGTGTCTTCGAATGTGGCAGGGACAGGCACATGAGCATCCGCAGCTACACGACTGATATTAATAGCCGGACTGGGGATAGAGAGAGAGAGCAGAGGAGAAACCAGAGGCAGATTAAACAGCAGAGACAAGGTGACCTTTCATTATGATGGTTATTATAGACCACCCGTGTGTGTCGGGTACTGCGAGCCATGAGTGTGTGTTTGCGTGTGTCTGTGCATGCGTATGTGCATGTCTATGTGCTGACAACTCCTAATGGAATCTGCTTCTGGAGGTGGTAAACTTCATGAAAGAAGCCGTGAATGTCACTTTAGCTGAGGTAGGATGTTTACTCCATGAAACAGCTATTTGGTTCTGTTGACTGCAGTAGGTTACACAGTCTATGTTGCATAATTACATCTAATGATGGAGCCAAAGTGAGATTTTGTAAATGAAAACAGCCACTTGCAACTGTAGCAAAAAAAAAAACAAACAAAAAAAAAAAACTCTATATTACACACAGACTGTTGATGAGTCTATATACAGTATAAAACAAAGGTATAAAGCATACATATCCAAACTAATGAGAATCAGGTGCACAACCATACTGCACATCATACAAATGCAGAAGATTTAGTGTATTGTTGCTCCCAAAATCTCATTATAATTTTGATTTAATGAGCTCACCAAAGTATAACAACTGTGATGTTTTAAACTACATGCATTTCAGCAGATTTAAGACTATATATAGTAATCAAATATATTTTTTGTAATAGCTTTCAATTGTTTGAAAGCACTGAATTGAATATACATTAAAAAGTGGCTTTAGAAATAAATGGATTATTTTATTTTGGCCATTTTACTGAAAATAAGTTTATAACTAGTTTGTACTTGACAGAAATCCATTTTGCAGTTGTGAGTTTGTTGGCTAAAATACATTACACAACCTTTACTCAGTTTTCTGCCCCAAATCTTGGAAAAATGGGTGCTAGCTCCTGAATCTCAGAGCAAGCCTGCAGATTTATAAGAAGTAGGAGTTGACAAATTTTACAGAAAATTGTGTAGTGTATGACGGATGCTTCTGATTTTTTTGTTTTAGACTACGATTCCATCTAGATATTTTCAGCTGATTTTAGGACACATATATTGGTGTATGACATGCCTTAGTTAGCTGACTTAAGGCCTCGATATACTGATGTGATGTCATTTGGAACAAAATCAGGCCAGTGTATCTTATAGTTTGGGCACTATTTTTACACTGGTCTGCCAATTTAACAGTTCAAAATGTAACAGTAGCCAGGATCATTCATCAAATTTGTGTTTAATTTTGATTTAAACCAGAACATTGACTCCGCAACCACTGTCTTTACTTACTTCACCACAGTTATATGGAAAACCAACATACATTTTGAGGTAATCGTTCCTCATAGTTACACAGCCTGTGAGGAGCCATAATTCCAGAATGTGAATTCTAGGACAAAGCATCCATTTAATGTCAAAGAGAGTGAAGTAAGATAGAAGTTACAAATCATTTAATATTAGTCAACTGTTTTACGACAGACGTGTTAAATGACCAACAGCTATGTCAAGTGATGCAAACGACTCGACTTTTTTTCTCAAACATGGCCATTTTGAGAGAGAGACAGAGAAGTTGCGTTTGTGACTTACCTGCACCTGTCTCTCTCTCTCCAAACAATGAATCTGAGTTTTGTTACTTCAAAAACAGCGATTTTACCTATGAGAAATATAATGTAGCAATTAAATTTCAATTAATAAAAGTCACAGGGCAGCGTTGTCAAAAAGTTTCTGAGCTCCTGAATGTTTCTGTGTGCGCAGCACAATCTCCGATCTCTGTGTGAGAGTGATGTGTGTCTGTGCATCAATTAAAGCAGCGTGTTAATTTAAAACCATGATTAAATTGAACAGTTTTAATGCATAATTGTTCTTGTCTGGTTTATTAGCACAGTAGCTAACCAGAAAAATTAGAAATGGCAGTTCATGCCTAAAAGGTTACTGTAGCTTCTCATCCTTACAAATTACAAAATTATTATGAAAGAACTCTGGCAAGACATATTACACCATTGTCATAAAAACATATTTTCTATGATTTGGACTTTTAAAATCAATTAACCTAACTAAAGTCATTTTTGTGCATTTTAAAAATGAAAAATTCATTCCCAAAATGTATTCAGACACCTAAGCCACTCCTTAAAAATGTATGAATGTTTTTGCAATAAAGTAATGAATAAATAAAGTAAATATCAAACTAAGTGGCATTTATTTTTAAGAATGATAGCATAAGCACACTTTTCAAGCTAATAAACTCACAAAAAGACACTTGTTAGGTAATAAAAAAATATGATAAAATGATAGATTCACTGTTCACAATGTGGACTGACATCTATTAAAAACCACAATGAGACCGGTTGATTAAAAAAGCAAATGCATAACTGACTACAAAAGTGAAGTCAGTTCTGGTAAAGCATAATTTGCATGCAGATTGATATTTTCTAATGTAATGAAATTCATAAATGTTTAAGCATGACAAAATACTTTTTAAGAACCTTTAGCATTAACATCCCAACAGACTTTTTATGATGTCATTTACACAGTGTGCATTTGTGCGTTCATGCATGCACACACGATTACGCACATCATATAGGACCCACCTCTTTCAGGCAGCCCATGAAATTATTGCTGACGGGAGATCCAGGCAGGTCGGCAGTACTTGGGCTTCCCCCCACATAGAAGAAATCATCTGAGCCCAGCATAGTGTAATCCTCCTGAGTGTATCCTGTGGTGGTCAATATACCATCCACCGATATAGTCACCTGTTAAATGATGACAGTATAAAAATACAACAAATTAGTAACTCATTTCAAGATATGCTTTTAACCTGAGCGATAACTTTATTGTATTGTTTGTTATGGTCTATCGTGTTCAAATTTACCCTTATTTTGGGTCGCTTACTGCTAACACTCTGGATCATTGGTCTGGATAAGATTTATTGGTGATAGTTTAGTATAGGTTCACAGGACAGGTAAAGAAAATATTGCTGATGAATATTTTCTTCATCTTTGATGGGTTAAGAAAATGAATTCTTATCTGGTTTGGAATATTAATAATTAAGGTTAGTAAATGTTAAAACCAAGAACAAATTATTTGTACTTGTTTTAGTTTTGGGGGGTAAGTTACTTTGTCACACATTCATTCACACACATAAACAGACGTTCAGACACATACCAAGACTTGAACATGCATTAACCACTGGGAAAATCAAATCTTTTATCCTTTTTAAAAAGGTCATTCTGAATAAACATGAGAAGGATCGATTCCATTGGTTCAGTGAAAAGGAGGAGGAGCAAAGCCACAACAGCCAATCAGCAAACACCCATGCAAAACTTAAAAAAAAAAGCAGGAAGGCCATGCAACAAGACACACAGCACAGAAAACACCACGCGGCAGACACACACAAGGGATTTGGGTGGAAGTGGAGTGGTAGTGTTAGTCGCAGTGATATATGAGGCTGAATGAGATGGTGGAGATGAGGACATGCCATGAGTGGTGTGGAGGTATCAACTGCCAGAGTTCCCAGAGTTCTTAGGTTTCTCTTGTGTGTTTGGTTATTTTTCGGGAGGCTCTGCAAGGTGGAAATTTCACTTGTGGACATTCTTGGAAATCCTCTGTCAGTTATTGCCGACAGTCCTCGCAAAAAATGTGGAGGCTTGGTGTGGGGAGAAAAAATATTTTACTAGTTCCTGTGAGAGTCCCGGTGAGGATGTGAAACTCTACATAACGTTAACATGAGGAGGTAAAAGCCAGCCTGATAAAAAACAAATAAATAAATAAGAAACAAAACTGTAAAAGAGGGGAGAGAGGTTTGAGAGGGGGGTAAAGGAAGGGAATGTGGAAAGTCCTGGTAATACAAACCCATTTCCTCATTTTTTGAAAAGAGTGTCTAGAATGAAACTCAAAGAAAAAGAAAGAAAGGGAGAGGGACACACGGCAAACCAAAAAAGGACAATAAGAATGATATCTACCAGACAATGTAGTTTGTTTACCATAGCGTGTCCAATGCCTGAGTGCTTTCAGCAAGAAGGGGGAAGAAAGGAAATCAAAACAATAGTGAACAGAACGGTTGTTAATAAATGGACGAAATTAAAAGAGAAAGAAAGTAATGATGAAGATTCAGGGTGTTAGTACATTAGTTTGGTTAGAAACAGGTTAGTAATAAAAATGATCCCATGAATGAAAAGTGTTAGTCCCAAAAAACTGTTTCTTCCCAAGATGTGAGAAACAGGAAGGGAAAGAGAGATTAAAGAGGAAGAGTATAATGAGAGCATAGGCGTTATTTACAGTGGGGACATGTGGCCAAGAGAGATGGGTCACGGCGGTTGACTATTTGACTAGTCGTCCAACAACCGACTAGACAATTAGTGAGAAAGATTGTTGAGCAATTTTAGATTTCAGCGGTAGTGTTTTAATTAGCTTGCTGATGGTGTGCTGTCCTGCTATACTGTATGTGTAGCATGATAAAAGCCTCTCAGACAAGTTGTGTCTTCAAATGCATCATCTTAAAAACACCACTCTACACCTTTAGTCTTGCATGCAATTGCATCATGTAGTTTGTGACCATTACACCATGACTGTTACCTTTTAAAGACAGTATGTCAAGTTAAAATAATGTGTCTCCAAACCAGCTAGTAAATTTTTCAAAATGTTGTTTTATTGCTGCTTGCTATACATTCTAATGAAATTGTAGCATAAACAAATTGGAACAACAGTAGCTAAGCACAGATATTAAGGTAAAAATATAAATATATCAGTTCAAAGTAAATATGCCGCAAATTATTTAAAGTGATCAGGAAGAATGACTGCTCCCTTAAATCGCTTTGTTATGAGAACTTAAAAACACAGCAACTCTGTGCTTTTGAAATAGTTTAAAAGACATTTCTAATCATAATGTTATTGCTTATATTTCAGTTTATACTTGTAAAAATGTGTTTGTGAAATAGATACATTACTTCAATCATTTTTAATTCATTTAATTAATTTTTTTAATAGTCATAAAGAAAAGAATATGCAAATTCTGCCATAACTGCATAGTGACAAAGCAATTGCAGCATATTCGAACTGTGTAACAGATTTTCCTGACAATAAAAACAGGAAATTTATTACAACTGATTCATAAACCGCCCTATTTTATTACTGGTAGTAAAAAGTCTTTTAAAAACTGACCAACACTTAATGTTGTATTTGGTAATAATATTATTAAGAAAACCTATTATATTTCTTTTATCACGTAACTTTATTTGGTGGCATCAGGGAAGTGGTCTAATTTTATTTTATTTTTGTAATACATTTTAAATAATCAAAATTATATTCATGAGCTAAGACTCCACTATTTTGTGATGTTACAACCAGAATATCCCCACCAGTTTTTAAAGAGCAATGCCCATGAATTAGAGAAAGCGAAAGACAGAGGAAGAAAGAGAGAGAGAGTGAAAAAGAGAGGGAGAGAAAGCTCCTTCAGTCTGTCAGCTCATACACTAGTCTGAATACATCCCATGAGGGTTGTGTTATATCTTTTACCAGTCTGAACAAAGTAGTGACATGAAAAAAAGCACTTACTTGTCAAGCCCTCATCATATTTTCACTCCATATAAATCTCTCTCACCTGCCAGTGAAGTTTAAGGTCAGCCAAACAAATCAAGCATAATCTCACTGAAGACTCAGACCCAATCCACGAACATACAGCTGGCCAGCAGATATGAACACTCTTACTGATGGTAATTTATCAAAAGCTTCACGTACAAGAGAACACTTGGGGCCTCATTTATAAAACCACCATACTATCCAATACCATCCTTTTATTCCACTCTAAAAGTGAGAAACAAATCAGGATTTAGAAAGACTCTTCAAATTCAAAAAAGGGAAAACCTGACAATATTTAGTTGTAAAAAATGTTAAATGTTAATAATTCTAGTATTAATATATGCAAATTACTATTTTATTCATTAGTCATTAGGTTAATATGCAAAATTTGTTATGCTAAATGCTTAAAATGCTACTACCTGAGTGCCATTTCTAATTTTACTGGCTTTATTTCCAAATATACTGGGCTTTTGGAATGAGGGGGCCACACTGTAAAGCATGCACAGCTATGACTATGCTAAAACATTTTAAGAGCAAGGAGAATGATATTTTTAATTAATATTACGAGAAATGATGGTTTAAAAAGCAGTAGAGAATAACAGAAAAAGAATGCACTCGTATGTAAGCATTGTTTCTTACCTGGCAGGCTAAAACAAGTAGCACTAAAAGCTCTTACTTGAAAGTTTTATTTAAAAAAATCAGCTTTAAATTGAATCATTGATTAAGTTGAAAAAGCTATGCTGGAACTGTTGTTTATTAGACTTCAATGCTTTTATTGTCTTACATCTCACCATATAAATATATCTCAGGGTATTCTATAGCTGATTTGCAGTTCCGTTTTAAGTGCACAATATTTAATATTATTTGCAATAATAAAGCAGAATAGACTTGGGAACACATTTTGATCCATACAGATGTTTTGTAAAGAGTTTATAGGAACATTAACTAAATTATTGTATGTTCATTTAAAATGATTAGACGCGTCTATAAATGAGGCTCCTAGTCTCTTCAGTAAAAAAAAAAAAAAAAACATGTTTAGGATTCACTGCAAGGCTATTTGATTGTAAACAAACTGTTGACTTAGATTTCCACATGCCTTGTTCAAACTTATAAGTTCAAGTAAAATAACTGTTGACCTCTGTCTAAAGTGTAGCAAGGTGATTTCTAAGCTAAAACTTTGAAAGTTTGCAGACACTTGTAGAGCTTTGGAGCATAGAGTGAAATGATTTGAAGTCAAGCTTTAAGTTGTCTGAAGCCCTTGAGTGTTAAACCAAGTCAAGTAACAGAGATAAAAGACTTCAAGGTTTGAAAACACAGGAGGAAATAAGAACATACTCTTTCATTATTCGAAAAACGAGTTAACAAATTACAATACAACTAAATTCAGTCTTAATTAAATAATGACAGTTCCAAAAATAATGATCTGATTATAAACCAGATGCAATATACTTATATTTAAAGTAGAACATGAACTAGTTCTCCAGCTAGCTGTGAGGAGTCTTAAGAGCAGCCGTCGTCTAATGATTACCTGTCTCAGGTTGCGTGTCACTTTGATGTCATGCCAGGCGTTGTCATTGAACTTTCCATTGACAGGCTCAACGATAGCCTCAAAGGCTCCTGAGCCCAAGTTGATGACCAGCGAAACGGCGCCGTCCTTCAGTGCCAGGTTAACATAGTCTGCCGACTTGCCCGTGTGGAGGATGAGGCCGTTGCGTTGCCAAGTTTTGAAGGACAGAGTGATCTCATCACTGCTACTCTGGATAGGATTCTGAGACA
Source organism: Garra rufa (assembly GCF_049309525.1). Taxonomy (NCBI): domain Eukaryota; kingdom Metazoa; phylum Chordata; class Actinopteri; order Cypriniformes; family Cyprinidae; genus Garra; species Garra rufa. Next base: position 17,346,189 of record NC_133373.1, on the reverse strand, counting down.
AGTCATAGCAGAAGTATTCCGAACCCCGGAATGTTGCCACGTTGTCCTCGCGTGCTGAAAACATTCAAGAAAAAAAATGACAACGTTAATTTTTTTTTCAATAAGTGAACTTGAAAATCCATGACATTAACACTGGTCTTTGAACATTATGAGTTTATACAAATAAAAATGCACCCTTTACAGATTCGAATTATGTATTGCTCTTATTCGTATGATCAAACATTATGGAGCATTTAAGTTCCTTTAGGGGTTATCAGGAAGAAATGCCACAAAACGGGCTCATTCTGTCACAGACACAAAGAAAGTTCTGTCAGTATTAAAACCAAAATGAAATCCCTGAAGTTTCTGAGGTAGATGCACACAGAGTGGGATTGTGGGAGCTTTTGTCAGAGCACTAAGGTGAAGCAGCAGAGCATGAATTCACATTGGTGCTTTCTTGCAAAGACCATTCACTTTCACCTCATATCCAGTCTGAATTAGGAATCAGAGAGTACTGCATTGATGTGTTTGATGTAACCCTTTAAGAAACAACCTTTCTGTAAGTTTTGCTTTTATTTTATCTCGAAATGTCCTGCTGATGAGGCCTCAAGTGTTTTTCATGATTTGAGTCCCAGTGCCTCTTGGCAGTGGAAGCTTATTTCCGTATCCAACATTTGAAGTGTGACATTGCTATTTGCAAATTACCCTCCAGTAAAGGAAGAACAATGGCAAATGTCTTCATAAATCTATGAGGGCTTGTTTCTTTCATGCTAACTGTTCTCTTCCCTAGAATTTCGGCTTGCTAAAGGATGTATCAGAACTCACTGTCAGCTCCCCTCTGAGCAAATTACAGGGACAGAAAGGAAAGGGAGGAGAGAGAACAAGTGGAAACAGGATGGGGAGAAAGCAGAGAAGTAAGATGGGGTTGTGGGAGTGACAGAGATAGAGAAAGGAAAAAGTAATGGAAAGCTTAAGATAAAAAGATAAAGAAGAAAGGGCAAGAGAAGCTTGTTGTGAAGGATGTGTTTTAAGCCATGATACAATGAAAGGCTGAGTAAGCAAATCAAGCTCAAGGAACAATTATAAAACATATTTTACAATTGGATTGGATTGATAGACCTAATCAAGATGGTACATCGTGATGGCGCCGCTGATGGCTGCCTCTGTGTCGTGCTCCACAGTTGTTTTTATGTTTTTGTTAGTTCTGTCCTGTTTTTAGTTATATTTCCTGCAATTAGTTTTACCTGGGACGAACTGCTGGACATTCTGCAGTACACAACACCCAATATTTCACCGGTTTCTATTATTAAAAAGGCCCAGCAGAGACTGTACTTTCTACGCCAGCTGAGGAAGTTCAACCTGCCACAGGAACTGCTGAAACAGTTCTACTCCACCATCATTGAATCCGTCCTCTGCACTTCAATAACTGTCTGGTTCAGCTCAGCTACCAAATCTGACCTCAGAAGATTACGTCGGATAGTCCAGACTGCTGAGCGAATCACTGGTACAACCCTTCCTACTCTCCAAGAACTGTACTTATCCAGAGTAAGCAAAAGGGCTGGCAAAATCACTCTGGACCCCTCACATCCAGCACACTCCTCTTTGAACTGTTACCATCTGGGCAACACTACAGAGCATTGAGCACCAGAACGGCCAGGCACAGGAACAGTTTCTTACAACAGGCAATCTTATGAACACTTGACAATAATTGTGAAACACAACACTATTTATACACTTACACATTCATTTATTTATCTAACACACATATTTGGTTTACATTGAGTTTGCACATACTATACCTGTACATACAAAATTTCTATTGTAACATACCTGTACATATCATTGTCAATTTGTTTATTGTTATTTCTTATTTACTTGTTCTATTTTTATTCTTTTATTATCTGTGTTTTGTCCTGTCGCTGTCTTCTGTTGCACTTCTGTTGTCGAAGCTTTTGACACAAAAAGCAAAGTCCTTGTATGTGTAAACATACCTGGCAAAAAAGCTCATTCTGATTCTGATTCTGATCAAGATCTGTATGTTTACTAGAAACTTCCAGACAGGTGTGTCAGGGCAGGTTTGATTTCATTTCTGCAAGACATTGGCCCTTAATGATCAAGTTCAGACATCCCTGCTATATGAGGACTACACATAAACCTGAATCCTCAAAGCTTTTCAGACAGTTTAATTTACAATTATTTTACAATTTCATTTGATAAATTGTTGAATATATGAATACACAAGACATTCTCTACTTCCTTATTGCTGTATGTTCACTTTGGCTGAAACAATCAACATAAGAATATGATTAAAGCTGAAACACTGGCTCCAGCATTCCTATGACCCTATAGTAGGCAAGGTTTGGAAGAATGGATGGATGGGTGGATTAAAGGTGAAACTACTTAAAATAAATTTTCCTAGTCCATCTTATAATGCAGAGAAGTGTAATTCTGGCATTAGTATGTACATTTCCACATGGCTGCAACACACTCCAAAAAAGTTGGGACAGAGGCATGTTTAACATTGTGCCACATCAACTGTCCTTTTAATTACAATGTTTAATTGTTTGGGAATTGAGGATACAAATTTAAAAAAAAAAAACTTTAACTTTTGCAAGCAAAATTGTTGTCCAAATTTCCAATCCTTCTCATGACTGGTCATACATTTTCAATAGGAGACAGATCTGGACTGCCGCAGGCTAGCACATTCAGACTGTGTCTAAGAAACCAAGCTGTTGTAGCACATGCAGAATGAGACCTGGCATTGTCTTGATCTAATAACCATGGACTTCCCATAAAAGATGTCATCTTGATGGCAGTATATGTGTCTGCACAATCCCAAAACATGCCTCCATTTCAATGGTACTTTCGCACATATTCTAGTCACCAATGCCGTTTGCTCTGTTGCACCCCCATACCATGACAGGAAAAGGAGGAGGAGGAAGGAAGTGAGGTGAGGCCAAGTATGGTGACCCATACTAGGAATTTGTGCTCTGCATTTAACCCATCCAAGTGCACACACACAGTAGTGAACACACACACACCGTGAACACACACCCGGAGCAGTGGGCAGCCATTGCTGCGGCGCCCGGGGAGCAGTTGGGGGATCGGTGCCTTGCTCAAGGGACTCACCTCAGCCGTGGTATTGAGGGTGGAGAGAGTGCTGTACATTCATTCCCCCCACCTACAATCCCTGCCGGACCTGAGAATCGAACCTGCAACCTTTGGATTACAAGTCCAACTCTCTAACCATTAGGCCACGGCTGCCCCCAGACAGACGTTTGTGTTTGCATCTGTCGTTGATTAAAGTCTGGATGGTCCCTTTGGTCTTTGGTACTGAGAACTCAACTTCCATTTTTCCTAGAAACAAGCTAAAACATGGACTCGTCTGACCACAGCACACATTTCCATCATCTTTTTGACTATCTGAGATGAGCTCTGGCCCTGAGAAACCCATGCCATCACTGCATAGAATTGATGTATAGCTTTCTGCTAAAGTAACAGAAATTCAAGTTGCAATTTCTGATGCAGCTGCAAAATGTGTTAATTGACAGCAGTTTTCCGAAGTACTCCTGAGCCCATGTGGCTATATTTAACACCGCAGCATGATAGTTTCTTATGCAATGCCATCTGAGGGCTCAAAGGTCATGCACATTTGCCTTCCTCTACAGACTGACATTTCTCTGAATTCCCTCAATCTTTTCACTTAGTTGATTAAATAAAGGTTAAAAAGAATGAACAGATAACATAATCTTGATTTTATGACATTTCACGAAACGTCCAAACTTCTGGAATTAGGGTTGTACATCCAGATTGCATTTATAATACACATTTATAAAAAATACTTTATACAGTTACAATTTTTGGTGAAGCTTTTGCTTTGTTTGGTTAAGCATCCTGGCTGGCCCAACAAAGCAGCACTGGTTCAATCAATCTGTTTGTCCAATAAATGGAATACAGGAGGTGATTATTATTGCATAAGCGAGAGCTTTGAAGTCATGAAGGTTGTAGGGGACCAAAAAACTATTCCATGGAATGCAATTCTGTGTCATCTTGCTAAGCCAATTAAGGAGGTGCTATTGCATGAAACTGCGCAAAGAATCATCAGAGCTAAGTGTCCATTCTTATACTTATGGAAATCCTTCATTCCAAAAAGGTGTTTGATGTGGCTTTAGTTTATAATGACCCTTCAGTAACCATGATTGTGCTGAAGTGGCTTTCAGAAGGGGATTTTAAACCATTTGCATTGCAGCGTTATTCAGCAAATCTAGAACCATAGGTTAATCCACACACAAAAAAGTTAGTCTTGGTAGTCTTTAATCGACATCTGAACATTTGCTTCCATTCTAAAATGCCATTCTTTCTCTGATGACATCAGTTTGACAGCTTGGACAGAATATCTTTAACTAGGGCTGCACGATATTGGGAAAATATGCGATATGCGATATTGGTGTTGAATATTGCGATATTTCTTGCGATATAACATTTTCCCTTGAGAAATGCTTTTTAAAATTATTATTATTATTATTATCTATTTTTTTAATCATTTATATATGTAATGATCATACTAAAATAAACAGGTAATAGATATTCATCCGTAATACGAATTAAATGTAATTCAGGCTACAAACAAAAAAAAAAGTCAATGAAGTTGCAAAAATTTTGACTTTAAAACACTATGAATGTCTTAAAACCTCTGCAGATATTCTGACATTACTTTTTATTTACATGTAACATGTACACTCAAGAGCATCTTTTAAACACGTGCCCCAGTAAAAATATGCTGTGCCCCAATTAAATCTTAAATTTGAGTAATAATTTGTACATTGATAATACCAAAATAAAGACATTAAACTACATGCAACAACTGAATTAACAAGTAATGGGGGCCTGTGACCCAGTAGAGCTTTAGGTCCAGCAACTCCCCTGGCTGATTCTGAAAGCCTTTTTATATATTTATTTTATGCCCTAAGCAAGGGACAAGAATGAATGAAAATATGAGTAAATGAACAAAATGTTTATCTTCTCTATTATAGGTACAGCCATTTAAATTAGAGACAACTACTGCATTTTTAAACAATCTACAGTATAAATAACAAATAATAAATGCCAAAGTTCTTTATTATGCAGCCATAATCAAAGTAGGCTACTCTTTCAATATTCAAAGTGCAAATAGAGACCGAATTTTAAGTATGATACAGCGTTATAGACAACTACAAAACTTAATAGAGCCCACATACTAATAACAGCCTAGATATTTTATGTAGCCTAATTTGCGCACATTGGGGAGTCGCTCTCTAAACGCGGGGGTATTAAAATTGCTTTTGAATGCGGGTGCGCGTTTTACTTTTGGTTTCGTTTTAACGATCCTGCGAAACTCTCGGCGGTGCTGAGCGTGCATTCTACAATACAAGAGATTACTTTAACAAAACCATTTGAAAGTTGGAGGACACAAACAGGACTTTGAAAATCGTGTCCCCAGTGGAAATTACGCCCCTGTGTGAGTGGAACTCGGCCACTGAGAGGAACAAAGTTGAGAGAAAAAAAAAAAAACGGCCGGTTCCTAGTTCAGTAGAGCGCAGTGTCTTCATTAAAGCTAATAATATAAAGATTAATTTTAAATGGTTATGTAATGTTGGAGAGAACGGCGAACCTGTCACTGCATCAGCTCACAGCAGTCTGTGCAGTAGTTAGGCTAGCGAAAGTTTTGTAAAGAAATGAAACTAAGTCGCACCACAACAATTTCTTGCACTGGCACAAATGCTCCCAAATATAATTTGAGGTTGCGCAGATTAAATTTTGGGAGCATATAAATATGTATATTTCAGACATGCAGTTCTTTTTAGGCACAAGTTCGTCGCTGCTGTCATTTTCTCCCTTTATACTCCTGCCGTATTTATTTTTCATTCTCTGCTCTGAGCCACCAGGTATAAAGATAATAAGCGCCCATCTGTTTGGTCAAATAAGGACAACCTTTGCATGCAACACACAAATGTTTGGCACATAAATTAAATGTCATTTTTCGCAACTCTCTGCGATACCAATATCGCGTACACTGTTATCGCGATAATGATATTTTTTCGATATATCGTGCAGCCCTATCTTTAACCACTACCTCCCAAACATTAGTTTGCTGCAAGTGAAAGATGGAGAGCAGGAGTGTGAAAATAAAACCCAGGTCCTCTACTCAAAATTCCTATTCAGTTAGAAACACATCACAATACTAAAGTCGGCAGTGTGCACATGCTTCGCATGGACTTTAAATTATCATTAATTTCACAACCACAAGCACTATAAAAACTACCAAACCATCAAAAAATAGTTCAGCCCTTTCTGTGGCCAGGGGTTCTAAAATAAATGAATCAGTCACATGGTCAAATGTTTTGGTCCATGAACCAAAGGTACATTTTCCTTTAAGATTAATGGGAATGCTAACAAACAACTAATAAAAAATATTATATTTCAGAAAACATAGCAATATGCACATGCTTCAGCAACACACCCAAACACACACAACAGACATGAGCGATGTTTCCTCCGAGGTAATACAGTACATTACAAATCGGCCTAACCATATATGGATTTCCAATATCTTTGAAACATGGTATTATTACTTTTACTAAATTATTACTGCTTGTAGGCGATGCAAGGTTGTACAGAATAAATATTAAAAGCAATAACTTATTGATTCAGAGGTGTTGAGGGAAATTAATTCTCTCGTATTTGCTTAGCCTGCTCAAAGCTGCTAAAAAATACTCTGAATATTCTCATAAGGGCCACACTTGATGTTAGATTTCCCCATAGCTTGGATGGGCCAACACAGGTATCAGTAACTTGCTGTTTTTCCACAGCAGTCTCTCTTAACGTCTGATCTCATGTGATCTCACAGGGTCTTCAGGAGGGGCAGAGTCTCACCAGCAATGCTGTATCACAGTTACATCTCAACTCAGCCTTATCAGGGTCATCTACAGAGGGCCTGATCCGATGTCACTTACTCAGGGGAGCTCTTACACAAGTTATTTCCACTGAGACATATCCGCATGCACCTGAAGCGGTGGTCAATTGTTCTTAGACTGCATGGGAATCATGGCTTACCAAAAAAATTACCAAACAATTTTACATTAATATATAATGTGCTAAAACATGTAAATCGAACTTGCACTCCATTCAGTTCTTTTTTATGAAAGAAATGTAACAACTAAAGTACAGAAAATGTTAACAGATAACGTTAAATTTCAATAACAGATTTAACGCTAAAAAAAAAACCACTAATCACTGAAACAGTTATATCAAACTAAATTATTTACAGTATTATCCTACATAAGAGCAATTTTTTTGCAATAAATCCTGTTAAATATTTAAAAATCATGGCAATATTTTACAGTTGTAACACTTGGGAGTCGGGAGACAGACGTTCGGATCCAAATGCAGGCTTTATTGAGAAGGCGTGGTAAACAGACAGGGTCAATCACCGGCAAACAACAACAACGAGGATAATCCAAAGAGTAGTCAAACACAGGCAGAAGATCGGGGCTGGCAGCGAGAATCAAAACACGGGGAGGAGTCCAGGAATCAAACACAGGGAAAACAAACACGGAAAGAAACGCTCGGAAATAAAGACTAGATGGAACAATAAGACTTCGCCCGGAAGTGTGTGTGTCTGTGGCTTAAATGCATGTGGGTAAATGTGAAACAGGTGTGTGCAGCAATCAGTGCAGTGGAAAACGAGGAGCAGGTGTGTGCAGTGAATGGTGCAGTGGCTTGTGGGGAATGAAGTCCAGAATGTGTGGTGCAAGAGTTCATGATGACAGGATTGACCAGATACGTGACAACAGTACACATGAGAAAAGCAAATATTAGCTTTATTACCTGTTTGTTAATGAATGCAATCGGGTTATTGATATAGTAAATCAATGTTGAATTTCCTCACCGACCAGAACAACACATTCCTGCAGTATTGGAATTAGAATAATGATCTGCTAAAGTGGAAGAGAAAGAAACAGTGCTTGCTTTGCATTCTGTTCATTTTACATTGATTGTCACTCGCAGGGGAAGTTTAATTTTCTCCACTGCTCCGTTTGCAGCTCAGTGTACCAAGCTTTGATTTCAAAATCCAATGGAGGCAATTAGCTACCTCATTTACATGTTCCTGATCCACGTCAGCTCTGACATTTAGCTTGGCAGCACTAAAGCCATTCCTTGTGCGGTGATGACCCTGCTACCACCAGGGAGAGCTCTTTCACCCTTAAAAACCCTGAACAAGGAGGTCAAATTAATGGCTTGTGTTTCTAATTTATTACCTAGTAAAAATCACACATGAAAGTTTCAGTCTGGCTTGCAACATTTCCCAATCCCACACTTCTTCTTGCATTGATCTCACCACTGTCCTGACACAAAAGTCGGCCCTTAAAAAGTGCAACAGTGACCAATTTTTCATAACCTTGTTTCCAGACTACCAAGGTATTCAACTAAGAAATGTGTTGTAAGCAAAAAATCTGAATATGACAATGATTTCTTAAAGATCTCGTGATACCGAAGACTGAAGTATTGCTTGCTGAAAATTCAGCTTTTCCATTATAGGAACAATTTAAAAAATATTAACAGTTATTTAATATATGACAGTTTGAGAGTAGATGTATTGTTTCCATGGTAACACTGACATCAGCTCTGATTGGTGGATCTTCAGAATTATGGTTAGTGTAGTTCTTCATTGAACATGAGTTAAAATCATGTGGCTTTAACAAACATATCAAACAAAACATATATTCTGTCCAAAAGAAGCCACCATTTGAAGCTAGACACAGTGTGCTCTTTGTCTGAATGTGTTTTCAGTCTGTTAGAGGGTTGTTTTCACACCCTTAATGCTGCTACAGATTTAGTCATCTAGGAAGCAGGCCCGCTACTGGCTTTGGTAATGTGGCGTGAAGAATCCGCAGTGGCAGCAGCCAGCGGTGTAACGTGCCCCACCGTGCCTCCAAACTGCATCCAGCATCCTCTAACACAAGCACTGCAGATATCAGGCTAAAAATAGAAGGCTAATTTCTGCATGACAATGCCGGAGCACGACTTAAGAGTGGGAAGCGATTCTGGAAGCCTCCTACATGCTGATGAATCAGGACCGGAAAGAGCAAGCTTAGAATCAGTCATGTGCAGAAATGGTGTGCTGTGAATGAGAGTGGGCAGGTCTCAAGGGTGACCGTACACCAACCTGCCAGCTAATGCAGCCCTAGTTGAAAACAAGATGTGTAGAGGCAGGAAGCAATGATGCTGGCTGTGATTTGTTGCGTCAAATTCAACCGTAAACAAACTGGTAACATCTCTGATGACAACATGCTCATGTGTGGAGGGTTCCGGTTAGTGTGAGAATACCTTGGGTGTCTGCATTTAAAATTACACACTGTAGTAAGGGATATATTGTATAGCTAGAAAAAAAATAATACATTTTTTAAATAATTATTTTGCACCAATACAACATCTGGCAGATATTTTAAGTCAGGTCAAGAAAGCACAGGCAGAAGCCTGTTCTAATGTATCCACAAATATATTCATAATAACCTGAGATGTTTAAAATGATAAATGAGATCAACAATATATCAATAAAGATATAACTGATATTCAAAATGTTAAACAAGTGCTGTTTTGTTTACGTTTCATATATCTGCGTATATCTTGTATATCTTTGTTTCGGTTTCTCCTTTTGAATGATGAATATAGAATATTGATACCCACTTGATATAGACAGTTACTTCCTTACACACAGGCGCAGAACACACATGCTAGTTTAATCGGCTACAGTCTATGTGGTGTGTTCAAGCGCAGATTTTTGGTCCAGACACAGCTAGTTATTTGAAGTCGGCTTGGTGTCTCCCAGCAGATCATAGTTGCATAAAAGGGCCAAAATACAGATATTTCAGTCTGTTTTCATACAAACTATAGGACTTTATAAGTCATATAGACCACTTTTATCATATTAAAATGTTTGTATCTTTTTGAAGCTTGAAAGCTTTCGGTCATGTTCATTGTAATTGAATGGAAAAAGGCAACCAGCACAATCTGCAAATTTTACAAACCAGCTTGATTTTCACTTTTACATTAAATGATCCTATAAGATCAATAAAATGAACACTTCCTCTTTAAGCAGACACGATGCCAAAAAAATGCTCTTCAAGTTGATAAGCTCTGTTTAACTCTGATGTCATACTATTGTAGTGCATCCTTTAGTGCAGCATTGGTCTGATCATCACCCCACTGTCGTCTGGTTGATTAACGGCAGGCGGCCCACCTGTCCAGCTGAGCTCTGCTATTCGACAGGTGTTGGAGGTGGTGCTTTCCAGGGTGAATGATGAACGTACGGCTGACAGGGGTAGGGTGGGGGTGTGCAAGGGTCCCTGGAGTCTAATTCCATCAAAAGAGGCAGTGATGCAGAGAGCTGGGTGCCATGCAACGATGGTCAAGCTCGCTGTAAGACTGATAGCAAAGTGATTACTGATTTCAGTCCGTTACACACTCTCTTTAGGATTCAGTGAGGACCAAACCTCAAACAGGATTGTCTTAAGTAGTAAAGTGGCGAAACATTAATGTGTTGAAGCAGCAATTCATGTGAAAACTGAATCTGTAGTGACTGTTACATAATTTACCATGTTCAGTCTAAACCATAGTCTGCCCACTTAGCGCTGCTGTAAAATATTACTCAAGGTCAAGTGGGCTGATGATGCTAGAACGCTCTGTGAAGTCAAATTAAAATTCTACTAGCACGAGAGTGAACAACTTACGCAATGCGATTTCAGGCTGCAAAAAAGTTCACTGCCTACTGCCAAAACACCTAAATTTGACTCTACAACATCAGACTAGTAGCGTTTCTTGCATAACCTGCATAAACTGCATCATGTCCAACAGTCAAATGTAATTCTTAGGGATAAATTGATGCCACAAATGACAGATATTTAACCAATAAATACAACTAATAAACACTAAAGGAAAAATACATATACCCTTTCACTGTACAATATTTATAAAGCAGCAAAAACAGATCAAAGATGCAAAATGCTGTGTTACAACACAGTTTATGGCATCAGTTGAGCCTTTTCTCACTGTGTCAAATTAAAAACTAAAAAACACATTTCAACACACACGCTTTTTTTTTTTCAGTTCCACTGTGCTCCTTTAGCTGCTTTTGAATGCAAGAATGCATCTTGTGTGAACAGCTCTTTACTCATTCAGTGCCGCTGCTCTTGATAATGTCATTTGGTGCATTGCCTGTAGAAGTAGTAGGCTTGGATTACTCGCAAATACAAGCATGAATTGCTCAGACGCTAAGAAAATCCCTTATTACGATATTTACATACAGGTCGAAGACATGCATGAATTGTTTAACATGTTGAAGGCTCTTCCACATACCAGAAACCATGTAAACAACAAATTAAACATGAATTAATGTCAGATTATGTAGAAAGAGGAGACTTTTTTTCCTTATTTCTGAAGTCCATCTCATGCCACGGCATCAGACCAAACCATCCCTACAGCTTCTCTCTGTCTCTCTCTGTCTCTGCCCCCAGACAACCCCCACCAACGCCGCACCCCTCCCACTTCTGGCCTTGATGGTGCAGCAGAGCTCTCTGGAGCATGACTGACAGTACTGGGAGCCAATCGCTCATCTAGAAATGTGCACTGCCTTATTCGCCATTATCTCTGCTGTCAGCAGCGAGGCAGAGACGTGAGCGGTGTCTATCCCAGCAGCCTCTTTGTTTTTGTCCTGTCTCCTCCCATCTAAACCCTTCCGTCCACTGACAAGGACGCAGCTAAAGCCAAACGCTGAAGCTTGTGACCCTTTTAATGTTTTAAATTTGTGACAAAAAACCCATATCATAGCTAACATGCAGTGTGCATCCATCACCATCATTTCTACTGTGCGCTCTTGTGAGATAGGATGGTCCAACAAATTGTGCACTAGTTTAAAAACCACCTAACGATTTGTAAACTGTTTTTTGAGTGAAACACAAAACCAATAAAAAAATATTTCTGTGAAGAACTCTACAATACTTCCAGTAAAAATATTTTATAAAAAAAAAAAAAATATATATATATATATATATATATATATATATATATATATATATATATATATATATATATATATATATAAACAAGCAAATTTAAGAAAATCCAACATACAAGCATCTTGAGTGTGTGTGTGTGTGTGTGTGTGTGTGTGCATTTCTTTGTATTTATTGATATTGGATATGTCTGTTGTCGTCAGATATTTATTAGTGCATTTACCTTATTTTTACATTTCGATGTGATTGAAGGTATTAAATTAAATATTATCCTGTCTATTTTCTAAATGCATATAATCTTATTGTAAACAATACATCAGCTCATATGCTTCTAATTTAAAAGCTATTTTTACCCTGAAATAAAGTGTCATAACTGAGCATGGAAATTACAGACTTTTAGTAAACCTAAACCCTGCCCCTGCAAGCTTTCATTCATCTGTCTCTACTTTTGAGTGCAACACCCGCAGTTCAAAATCTAACAACCAATGTAGAACCAAGTCCCCACCCTGCTATTTCTTTCCCAATAAATACAATTAAGATCTGTCAATACTTGTGTTTCATTGCAACTTCAAAGATGTAGTATAAAACATTGAATACATTTAAAACACTGAATTTTGGTTTCAAATACACTGTAAAAAATGCAACTGCATATTTTCCAGTTTACGTAACCTTTTGAGTCTCAAATACAAAAAAAATGCTATTTTTTGAAACTACATAAAAACCCTTGTCAGACCAACAAAACTACCCCAAATGTTGTCCCAACTAGTCAAACACAGTTGTCTAAACAAAGAATTTTATACTGTTGAAATGTTAAGGCATTGTGAGTTCCTAGCTTGTATTGCAGCATTAATGAAATAAGTCCGTAGTACAGTCTGTGCCGTTCAGCATGACTAATGCTCACCGCTGATAAAGCGTATGTGAAGGATGATGTTTTACGTCAATAGTGTGAGTGAAGAACAAAGCCTGTAGTTTACATAATAAATAATATTTAATAATAATATTTTAGCATCCAGATACATTGCAAATATGGAAACATTTGGATTCGTGCAAAATGAGAGAGGTAAGTTTCAATTACTTGAAGTTTTGGCTTGACTTTTATGTTTAGCCTAAATACTTTATACAGTATCTTTAAGCCCCTTTATATCTTTTAACAACCGATCAATATCGGTATCAGAATCGGCCAAAAAAATAAAAAATATATATATATCGGTGCATCCTTAGTGTCTAGTTTTGAGGTCTAGAGTATGCTCAGTCACTTATATCCATTTCCTGGATGTCTTAGTCTTGTACATACAAGAGTACTACATATTCTCGGTACTACATATTAGACTAAATTATCTATTAAGGTTTCTATAACAATTAATGTCATTTGTAAATAAACATAAAAATGATAATGTGGTGTAGTGTTAATTTCGTCTCCTATTTTTAATTTAGTCTTAGTCTTAGTCTTGTGCCAAATGTCCTTGTTAGTTTTAGTCATATTTAGTCATTCACATATCTTTTTTTGTTAGTCAAGTTTTAGTCGACTAAAAGTCTCGTCATTTTAGTCTAGTTTTAGTCAAAAGAAAACTCAAGGTATCTTAGTCAAGTTTTAGTCGACTAAAAGTCTTTTAATTTTAGTCTAGTTTTAGTCAAAAAAGAACTCAATATATTTTAGTCTAGGTTTAGTCAAAAAAATTGTAGTCTTATTTTAAAATAACACATTATTACTGAGATTATTACTGATACACATTTCAGCAAAAAAAGTGTTTCACATATCTCAAACATTGGTTAAATGTCATAATTACCTGACAAAATACACTTGTTGAATGATTTTGTTGAATGCAAATGTTAAACGTGTCTGGTTTTCAATTTCTGATTTAGGAGACACATTCACAAATGATTAACCCTTTCAGTGGTCAGTTTTAAATATTCTAGCGGACCCCTGAGAGTGAGTTTTTTTTAAGCGACCGTTATTTTAGAACGTTCGTCCTTATTGTTTCCATGGCGACGCATCAAGCTTGTCACGTGTCACAACACAGACACAATAACACTGTATGACAGATAGATCGCTTTTATTTCGTTTTTCCTTTTTTATCCAAAATACTCACACACTTGCTTACCATGCCATGAACTATCTAATATTCCGATTCACAAATATGTGTGAATTAGTATGTTTCGTACTTTAAAACCCTATATAAATGATCTGGGTCGTAATCTGTAACATGAGATGGGCGCGGCCATGTTTGTTCGCGCTGCCGTTCAGACTCAGAGAGTCCTGTCAGCCATATTTACAGCACATATACATTCATCCGTTTCTCCCGAAATACATGCAAGTAAGTGGCGGGTGAACTGGAAGAGGAATAGAGTGAACTTTTTAGTTACTAAGCCTATGTGTATGTGATATGAATAAAACACATCGGCAAATTATATTTGAATAGATTGTTATTTGCTGCTTCCATAGACCTATGTGTGTATTTTACAAACTCTAAATGTCTCGTTTTACTAGTACTTATGTGTATTTAAATGTCTGAAACCTAAAATAAGCGTTATGTGGTTAAAAACACTGCATAGTTGTGATTATATGACAAGAGCAGAGCTCGTCCGTCTCTGGCTCAGCGCCAGCCAGCGCGCCAAAGCGCAGTTTGAATATTTTAAAGCCGTAACAGCTGATGAAAAAGCAGAGACGATTGTAGACGAAAATGAAGAGAGATTTTATCTTAGTTTTTATTTTATACAAAACATTTTCGTCTCGTCTTTTTTCGTCAACAATAATGCATGTTAATTTAGTCTTAGTCAGCGTTTTTGGACAGTGGTGCAGTCTTGTCATCGTCTCGTTTTAGTCATGAAAAAAAAGGTTGTTGACGAACATATTTCGTCTCGTCTCGTCTGACGAAATTAACACTAATGTGGTGACTTTTTACACATTATTTTTTTCCAATATATTTTATTTATCAGCAAAATAAGACAATTAACATTGCAAACAAATTTACGTTGGATAAACAAAGTCTCTACAGAAAAGAACTAAAAAAACATTGTTTACTTCACTCTCTTTCCTGTCTATGCAGTACATGTTCTGAAACATAGACACGCTCGACAGCAATCCATGGAATATTTATCACCTTAAAGCAAGCTGCCATGCTGGGAGAGGTTACAGGTTAACAGGTAAATGTGGGAACCACACAGAGAGGACTCAAATAAACATAAGACTTAGAGCTGCAAGACAGTAGGAAACACAGAAGGATGGTGAACTATAGCTGAGGCCTACTGATGCTTTTCAAGCATAACAATCTTTTTACATCATACAAGTCAATGCAACAAACACAACAAATGTTGGATCACTGAATTACATCACATGCTTGTGTAATACCAAGCATATATTAAATATTTATTTTTCTTTCTTTTCTGTCAGTCAATACAAGTTGTGCCTGAGCATGTTCTGGGTGGTGACCTATGGTGTTTTGGTTGCCAGAGGGTTGCTTACAAAAGCAGTAGTTCAAAAAGTCAAAGTAGCAGCAGTTCAGAATTGTACTTGACTTGACAATGTGCGTGTGTGTGTGTGTGTCTGTCTGTCTATATATATATATTTATTTATTTTTTATCAACTATATTGTATTATTATTATTATTATTATTATTTTAATAACAGAAATATATATGTGATGCAGTATACCAGAATAATTTTGCAATACATCATATAAAAAACATGTTTAGCACTGCAAGACTTACGTAAGAGCACATGTACATCACAACAAAGTAAAGGAATTGCAACAATGCAGCATTAAGCATTTCATCTGCCAGGAAATAAGCTTTTTTCAAACCTTCCAAGCCTAAGTATGAGCTAAAGTAATTGTGATGCTCGCCTTAGAAAACACCACTAATTATTACAAAAGCAGAACAGCGTTATGTAACATGCATGCCAGATGATGCGGCAGGCTCAGTTTAACAGCATGTAATTGCAGGCCAGAATCGGGTTTGCTGTTGAATCAAAACTGTGTCCAAGTTCATGTCGTAACATTATCGCACACATAGGTGAGCAAAGCAAATAATAAATGCTAACAACTAAAGCTCAGCAGACTCTCTCATGCTCACTTCAGGTTTCATTTTATTATAGCTGACGGCCTGAGAGTTAGTGACAGGGAAGAGGAAACAGTAACGGCAGAATGTAGAAGAGTGTTAAAGAGAGGAATCGTAAAGATCTACAGCTGTGTTTTCAAAGACAAATCACTGTAGCTTTGAATCCTGCTGGAACTAGTTGTCGCCCATGGCCACAACACTGTGTGTGTGTGCTTCTGCAGACATGGAAAGATGACAGTGGTGCTTCTCAGTGAAAGATAAGAACTGAAAAGCTAGTGTGTGTGTGTGTGTGCGTGTGTGTGTGTGTGTGTTGGTCCCTATTGGGACCAAATGTCCCCAAACAATTGTAAAACCTGAAATCAGCTACACTGGGGGTCAGTCAACGGTGCCCATGGGGAACATAGCTTATTAAACATACAATATAAACCTTAAACCTTACTGAGGCAAAGTTTTTGCTCTACCCGGCAAAATAACATTTTGTTGATAAATTTGTTTCTACAGTATTTCTGCTGCATTTGTGCTCATTATCCTCACCCACAGTGACATTTTCATGGTTTAAAATCCCCTCCACATTAATGTTCAATATCAAATATTATTATTGTGCTGCATGATATAGTCAAATCGTACAGTATAGTGTCATGCTTCTTTATGTGCCATAGCATTTTCTTTTTTCTTTTTAAAGATCTCAGCTACTAATTGAAAGTTCAAAGGTTCAGTCCCACATAAGGGGTGACCTTTAAATTGGTCGTAATTCATCACTGCTCTGAGCACCTGGGCACTAACTGAGGTTTATCATGGGGCCACCTTTTCTATCAGTGGTGACTAAAACACCTTATATGAAACATTATCTTCAAAATAACAAGTCAAAAGCTACAACCATCACCACCTAGCCTGAATGTAGTGATGAATTACTGAATTATTAAGAACATAGACTGAATCAATTTAATTAAATTGAATTTAATGTAATATTTTTGTTTTATTTCCGCACTAAAGGCCTTTTAATAAACATTTATTTATCTATATCATTTATATATTTTCATTAATTACATTTTATTAATTATATATATTATTTAATTTAGTTGAGATATAATGGGGTATAATGACTGACTGGGGGAAATGTTTGAAACTTTCACCATTTCACCATTACTTTGCTTTGTTGTATTCCTCATTTGTAAGGTGCACTGGATAAACATGCATGCTATATAAATTAATGTAAATCTAATTGGAAATGTAGGGTGACTTGCTAGTAGAAATTTGCTGGTCATAAGTGTTGTGAGTGCTATATCTGTATGATAAAAAAAAAAAAAATCATTAAAATACCTTTAAAAGAATTTCGAGACTGCTTTACACATTAGACAACTGGCAGAATGGAGCCACTGCTCATTGTGTGAACACTGTTATTTAATATAATATACATGATGTGCTACGTGACCAATATTGCACAGCTGACTGTGCATTATTTATATATCTACTTAGGCAAATGAATACATTGATGTGAAATGTTGACATGAGTTTTTTTTAGTTATTATTAGTAGTAGTAGTAGTAGTAGTAGTAGGTGTTGTCCTGCAATACACTACACTTCATACTATAACATAAGCTTACTCTCTATACTGTTCTTTAATATTTCCGTGGCTTGTATTGTACATAAACAAAAACAAAGTGCAGTGTTTGTGATTTCTTCCAGTGCACAGAGACATTAGCATAAAGTATTAATTTCACATGCACAAGCAATTACACCAATGATTGATGAATATAGAGGTACATACTGTACACACAGCTGTTCTCAGATGTGTGTGCTGGAGGGCTAGCATGCTGTTCACACGTGACTCCACCCACTTGTTTCCAAGGGGCAAATGGCAAATAAGGGATGGGCTTTATCTGCCCCCATGTTTCTGAAAAGGGCGCAGTGACCTCCGGGCTCTACAAAGGCAGAAGAACCCTGCATTGTGTGGCTTTACTCTCTCTCAGCCAGGTTTCTAAATTTAGAAGAGTACACAAAAATGAAGAATTCTATGCAGGACATTTAGAGAAAGAAAGCATCACACAAGACTTTTGTCGTGGCTTGCATGTTCAATATACTGTATATAGTCCAACTCGTGGTTTCTCCTACAGAAACACTTTGAAGCATTTAATAAAGGAAATTGTTCTGTTTGGTTAGCATCACCAGAAGTAATGACAGTTTTCAAAAAGATGTGGTCAGACAATACAGTCCCAAAATCATGCCACTGGCCATCGCCGTGCTGGGGTGTTTTGAGATGCTCAAACAAACAGAACTTTTTAGAGAAACCAGTGGTTGGCTAACAGTTGAACTGCAGAAAGACAGTGTCTTGTTTCAAAGTATTTCCGGAGGTCGTATTTGTTGGCCACATACGTCATCAAAGCTGTCTCATTTCAGAATAGGAACCATTATATTCCAAAGTAAGAAAGAAATTATAGTCATTTATGCCTCAGGAATAACAGTCAATTTTATGATGGTTGCTTTTCTGAAATAAGACTGCCTCATTGACGTATGTGGCTGACAAATACAACCTTTAGAGTGTGCAGTCTTCAAAATAAGACAGCAAAAGTAATTTAATACTGAAGCGTTTTAAATTTGAAAAATTATAAATCACTTATTAAGTCACTTATAAATCAATATCAGTTTAATTTTGCGTTTTCTGATTGGACAAGCAACATTTATGCCACTGAAAATTAAAGATAAACACATTTGTGACCCTGGACCACAAAACCAGTCATAAGGTTAAATTTTACAAAACTGAGATGTATGCACAATTGAACAAAGTTCAATAAATAAGCTTTCTATTGACATATGGTATGTTAGGATAGGACCATATTTGGCCGAGATACATCTATTTGAAGATCTGGAATCTGAGTGTCATGATCTGGGCTGTGGGGTTTCCCTCAGCCACCTGAGGTCGCTGTTTTCCCTTCCCTGCACAGCACTTCCTAAGTATTCACGTCTGTTTTGTCATTAACACTGATTCACTCACAGCTGTTCACCATTTGGACTTTTCTATAAGAGCTCTCATTTCCCACTACTCATCCTGGCTGCATTGTCTCCTGTACTGTCTTCCGTATGGTTTGTTTCCTGTCTCTGTTTTCAAGTTTTATGTTAATCCTGCTCCTGCCCAGATCCAGTCGTGTGTGCCGTGTTGGCCTTTTGGTTTTGTTTTGTTCTGTTCTGTTCTGTTTATTTGTGTTTATTGTTATTAAATATACTCCTTGCATTTGGACCCAGATCTCCTTTGTATTACGTGACAGAATGCAGCCAGCACAGATGGGTCCAGGGGGGAGTAATTTTTTTTTTCCTTTCGGAGGAGGCGGCATCTTTTGAGGCGGCGTCGGCCGCTCGGTTCGAGGAGGTGATCTACCTCCAACTGGCCGAGATGGAGGCCTGTAGGGCCGAGTCGGCGCGACGGCGTTCCCGCTTTGCAGTGGGGGTGGAGTGGCTCTTCCGTGGGAAGGCGGAAGTGACCACTCCCTCTGTTCCGGACGCGGCGGTGACCGCGCTCTCTGTTCCGGACGCGGCGGTGACCGCGCTCTCTGTTCCGGACGCGGCGGTGACCGCGCTCTCTGTTCCTGACGCGGCGGTGACCGCGCTCTCTGTTCCGGACGAGGCGGTGACCGCGCTCTCTGTTCCGGACGCGGCGGTGACCGTGCTCTCTGTTCCGGACGCGGCGGTGACCGCGCTCTCTGTTCCTGACGCGGCGGTGACCGCGCTCTCTGTTCCTGACGCGGCGGTGACCGCTCTCGCTGTTCCTGACGCGGCGGTGACCGCTCTCGCTGTTCCTGACGCGGCGGTGACCGCTCTCGCTGTTCCTGACGCGGCGGTGACCGCTCTCGCTGTTCCTGACGCGGCGGTGACCGCGCTCTCTGTTCCGGACGCGGCGGTGACCGCTCTCGCTGTTCCTGACGCGGCGGTGACCGCTCTCGCTGTTCCTGACGCGGCGGTGACCGCTCTCGCTGTTCCTGACGCGGCGGTGACCGCGCTCTCTGTTCCGGACGCGGCGGTGACCGCTCTCGCTGTTCCGGACGCGGCGGTGACCGCTCTCGCTGTTCCGGACGCGGCGGTGACCGCTCTCGCTGTTCCGGACGCGGCGGTGACCGCTCTCGCTGTTCCTGACGCGGCGGTGACCGCTCTCGCTGTTCCAGACGTGGCCGTGACCGCTATCTCTGCGCCTGACGCGGAGGCGACCGCGCTCTCTGTTCTGGACGCGGAGGCAACCGCGCTCTCTGTTCTGGACGCGGAGGCAACCGCGCTCTCTGTTCCTGACGCGGCGGTGACTGCGCTGCACGGGCCTGGCCCGCCGTCCCTCCCCCTGATTTGCCTTCCCCCGTTCCTCCACCCTCCAGACTTGTGGAACGTCTGGGAGCCGTTCCGTGGGGAGGGGGTAGTGTCATGATCTGGGCTGTGGGGTTTCCCTCAGCCACCTGAGGTCGCTGTTTTCCCTTCCCTGCACAGCACTTCCTAAGTATTCACGTCTGTTTTGTCATTAACACTGATTCACTCACAGCTGTTCACCATTTGGACTTTTCTATAAGAACTCTCATTTCCCACTACTCATCCTGGCTGCATTGTCTCCTGTACTGTCTTCCGTATGGTTTGTTTCCTGTCTCTGTTTTCAAGTTTTATGTTAATCCTGCTCCTGCCCAGATCCAGTCGTGTGTGCCGTGTTGGCCTTTTGGTTTTGTTTTGTTCTGTTTATTTGTGTTTATTGTTATTAAATATACTCCTTGCATTTGGACCCAGATCTCCTTTGTATTACGTGACACTGAGGGTGCAAAAAAATCTAAATACTGAGAAAATCACCTTTAAAGTTCTCCAAATTAAGTTCTTAACAATGCATATTACTAATCAAAAATTACATTTTGATATATTTATAGTAGGAATTTTGCAAAAAATCTTCATGGAACATGATCTTTACTCAATTTCCTAATGATTTTTGGCATAAAAAGAAAAATCAATAATTTTGACCCATTCAATGTATTTTTGGCTATTGCTACAAAAATACCCCAGCGACATAAGACTGGTTTTGTGGTCCAGGGTCACATTTGTGAGTGAAACTGTGTTACATTTCAATATCAAGTTGCAAATATAAACATTCTGCAATTAGAATTCTTTTATTATTATAAAAAAAAGTAATTCAAACTGTTTGAACATTGGTGTCTTTTGTTTTCTGTTGCTGCTTTGTGTCATGTCTAACATTTAGTACATCTAGTGAAATCACTGCACTGTGCAGCATTGAATGGCTTATTCCTTAATTTCTTACATTTCTGCAGTGAACTTGCCTTTGCAGTTAGCAGTATATTTACTTGAGCAAGGCAAACTTTACACCAACACCAAAGAGGTGCATTAATTGTGAAAAATATGATATTAACAAAATATCACATCTAGCACTAGTGGAGATACAGATTGTGAAAGCAAAAAGTGTGTAATAAAGAAGTACTGATACACAAGTGGAATTATGAGGAAAATGTTCTGTCTCATATACACATACAGCACACAGATGCAAAATTAGGTATCACTTTCACATCTCCACTGTCTTTTAAATAGTTGTGATGATGAGAAATTTGACTGCTCACTTCAACTCACTTCTCTCTCTCTGTCTCACACACATGCTCACAAAGAGAGAGAGATGAGCAAATACAGAAGGAATGGTCTGTTCTACTAATGAGATGCCATCCAAATACAAGCTCTTTTGAAAGCAAATATTCCACTGACACATTCACTTAACAGCTCTGTTCCAAAAACTAGTGAGCTGCCTTGCTGTCTACTGCCAGTGCCTACACAAGCAGCATACGTCCAAGACAGTCTTCTAACCAATAAAGTAACTTAATTAGGGGCCTATTTAAAAGATCCTACTTAGAGAGTGTCATTCAAAACAGCACCCTTCATGAAAAATATTTTATACCCTAACTTAAATACACTGCTGACACGTTATTATTGGATAAAAAAATTAAAATACATGGCTGTGTTAAGGTAGGGTGAAGTGAGGCCAGGTGAAACCCAGGTGCAGGTGTACTGCTGTGAACCTCATGACAGCATCAGCCTGAGGCAAATCAGAACAAATAGATGAAAAGAAAAAAAATGATGGTCATTCGATTTAGATGGTAAACTGATTGACAGAAAACATGGCCACAAAAAACATGTAGACATGCCTGTATCGCCAGACTACAGAAAAGAAGCTTTTATATATAGTAAAACAAAAAATTATTTAGACGGCAGATTATATATTTTTGATATTTTTTTACTAGTGGGTGCAGGACACTATAGTTCATTCGTGTAAGTGGGGATAGCAAAATAAAGTAAACTGTAACATATTATACCCAGAAATTCTTCATACAGTGGTCTACCAGCAAAATTGCTAAAAATTTGGGACCAAAAATTTTATTTGACACTTTGACCTGACCATGTTATGTTAAATACTTGTTTATCAAAGTTATCTGACATTATTAAGATGAATTTGTTCTGATACTTTTGAATTCTTGTCATATTTTATTATCATTTTCGAAACTATAGCGAACAAACTGTGATAATGTGAGAAATTTTAAATGTGTCTGAATACATTTTGGTTTGACTGTAATTCATTTGTGATTATCAAGATGAATTTGTTATGACACAGTTAAGCTCTGAGTTTCTTGTCATATTTTATTTCCATTTCTAAACTATAGTGAATAAGCTGTGATAATGTGAGAAATGTTGATGAGGGTGTCTGAATACATTTTGGTTTGACTGTATATATACATGATGCTACGGATGATAATCAGAATAGGATTTTTATGCCAACGTTGTTACAGCTGTGCAGCTTTACTGCTTTTGACTACTAACTATGTTGTAACTACTGACTGCAAATTAGCCAGTTTGGACAGTTGCAGTCAGTGAGGAATCCATGTAAAATCACTATAGGTAAAAAAAAAAAAGTTCACAAGAGCAAATTTAGTACTTAGGAATGTATTTAGGCATTTGCCATTTAGAACTAATTTAGCAAACTATAAATGTCAAGACATGTTATATTCTTCTTGCAGTAAAAATGAATGACAGCATACTTTTCGAATACATTAATTTTAAACAGGTTAAAATACCTGTAAAAAAACTAAAACCAATTTCATCAATATTAATGAAGTACAGTGTGCTGTATTTTCCTAGACTTTTCCTAAGAGTGTAGGTTTAAGAACAGAGACATAGTCATCAATAATGTCAAATGGCAAGATTTTCTGTGAATAACAGCTAAAATAAAATTTCAGTTTCTCACAAAAAGCTATTGTATGTCTTCAGAAGATTTGTAATATGGACACTTTTTATGTTTATGGTGTTATTTTGGAACTTTACAGTCCAATTTCCCATTTATACAGGTTCAAAATGGCATGAGGGTGAGTAAATGATGACAGAAGTTTAATTTTTGTGTGAAGTATTTCTTTAAAACTGGAGGATATCTCTTGAAATGTCATATCAACTGGCTGAAAGAGAAAATATAGCCACAACACATACACACCCAATTACACACAGAGAAATAGAAAGCTCTAGAGGATTGTGCTCTGAGACACACTGAAAAGATAATAATGAAGTCCAGCAAAGGAGTAGTAGTGTGTGACCTCAATGCTAAGGATATAACCTCTAGAGAACCTCCACACAAACACAGACATTCACAGTGCCATCAGCTGTTGGGAGCTCACAGACTGAGTCCTTCTGACAGCAGAGTTAACATATAGACAGGAGTTTGAGAAAATGCCACTTCCTGTTACAGTACTGTGGCAGAGCACAGAGGAAGTGAACAGCTTATTACATTCAAACAGCAGATTTTACATTCAAAATCCATCATTGGTCGCAGAGAACCACTGATTTAGAGCCATTGCACTACTGTTAAAGTCACATTTTATGACCAACCAGCTCCATTTATGTCCTATTAAATATCATTACATGCCTTACGTAGAAGCTACAAAAATGGAGACTGAGCCATAAAGTCGCTGACATTTGGTTGATTTAAAGACAACATGAAATGATGTTCACAACACATTTTACACTAGAGCATTATATTACAGTAAATGTTTCAGCAGTGACTGGTTTTTGAAAGCTCTTAAAATGGTAAAAATTGACTAACAAAATTTCCCAGTCTGTTGCCAAGCAGATCAAGGCATTTACATTTCATTTTAATTAAATACTACTTACTTAAATATTATGTTTTCATTTCTTTAAAGTATTATATTCTAAGAAATTGTGAACAATCCAGGGATGTTTGTTAGAAACTACTGTAAATAGGGTAAAAAGTAAGTTTGTCCACTGGTTATCATTCCTAGAGAGACATTTGACTGCAATTTGTGAGTTTTTCTTTCACAGAATCCTCTATTATGACACATGCTCAAGTTTGCAAAGTTCCCTTCTCAAAGAAAGATAAACAAGAAAGTTCTCTGTGCAGAGTTCTACTGACATCCACTGGTCTCACCAGGGCCCCTCGCACTATATTTTATTGATAAACTAGGGAGAGAATATAGATCCAGTGGATCATGCATCATAAAAGCCTTTATCAAACTGACTGGAGAAAATCTTTCTTTCCTAAGTTCTTAACTGAAAACCTCCTTTGGTAACTTTCACAGAGTTGTATTTTGGATATAGAGTGTCCTCAGTAAAAACTAGTTTGGGCTTAGTGTCCGTCCCTGTGGCACATCGAGCCAAAACAAGATGTTCCAGAGCCTGCTCATTTCCATCATGGTCTTAATCCGAGTGTTTGCCTGAACAAACAGACTGAGCAAATGCCTCTAAGGAGGAGAGACAAAGAGGGAAAAAAATCAAATATTTGTTAATCAGCAAACTTGAAACATGCAGTATGATGAATATTCCCATCAGCCCCAAAGGCCCACTGCCTTTTTCACTCTCTCCGAATCACATTCTCGCTGGTTTACTCTCTAATTCCTCTCTACCCCATCTTCAAAAAACAGTCTGTTAAAAGAAGAGAAAAAGAGAAAAGAAATGCACAATATGCAGTTTTGAGCATTCCCAGAAACCTATTATGTTTCATGTTTTTGCTTTGCTGGAGGGAAACTGCAACACCGGGACTAGGAGGTGAGTTATAGTGATGAAGATTTGAGCACTATGGCAATAAATCTTCGACATGTTGTGTGATATGCTTGATGGCCTATAATGATACACTATGCAGTTGTGTGTGCATAGTCTTTTAAAGATAAATGTGTATGTTAGGGATGACTTCTAGACACCAGGGCCTATTTACAAAACATCTTAAGGCTAAAAGTAGCTCATAACTTGCCGATTAATAGCTTCTAAATCTGTAAAACGTTAGAAGTAGTGAAGAGGACTCCTGTGTTACTAAGACCAAATCACAAACTATCCTCCCTGTGACACTGCTAAACAAACAAACAAAAAAAAAAAAAACTATCACAGAAATTCTAATGGTTTCCACTACAAATACCATTACAAACATTACAAACGATCAACTTTTAAAAATGGTTTCCTGTAGTGTGTTTTGGGACATATTCCAATAAGATTTAGTGGTTTTAACAAGCCACCAATAGAATGTGACCAATTACCAGTAGAGACCAACAGGCACCATTACCTACATTTACTCTTAGCTTAAGACTTCTCTCTATTTCTAAGTATAATTTGGCTTTGTAAATAGTTTTTAAGAGAAATCTCTTAGCTAAAAACTTTTACTGCTATTTAGGAGAACTCTTAGTGGTAATATATAATGTTTTGTGAATACAGGCCCAGGAATGCAGTCTAAGAACTGCAGCAGATGGTTTTGTGTTTAGACTAAATTTGGGACACAGGATCATGTAACTATTTTTATGCGTTTGGTAACTCTGGCACATTCGGGTCCATAGACGAATAAGTAAAAAACAAGAGAAAAACATGGCATTTAAAATATCACAGACCAACATAAAAGTGTACAATAGAGGGAAAAGACCAATTTTCTTTCTTTCTTTCCTACTTTCTTTGTTTATTTTTTCATTTGTGTTTTAAATTTCAAAACCCTAAAATCCCAATCCCAATGACCAATGTATTTCCTCTAAAACGGCAATGAGTTTGATTGGATGACCAGTTGTCCTTGAACATCAACAAGACACAGAAAGTGTTCTCTCCTCCTTTAAAAAGCTGATAAGCTTAAAATTTGGTTAGTGTCTGGGTTGCATCAGTTGAGAACCACTTTTGAAAAAAAAACTTTTTTCTTCTCCCTTGTTTTCCAGGAGGACGTATATTCATTAGAGATGCTCTCACGTCAACATTTCAATCATCTCTAATCCCGCTTAGTGCACCCACTGCAGCAGTCAGGGGAGGGTGGGGGGTTGTCTCCATGAAACAGCCTAACACATTTTTTTTTTTGCCCCAATGCTAGTGTGCTATAGCAATGTTATTTCTGTGGTGGAATGTGTTATTTGCACACATTTGCACATCGGCCAGGCATCTTAAAAAAAAAAACAGCATTGGCAGCACAGCTGTTGATCATTTAGCAAATATTTCCAGGTGAGAAAGCGAGCTGAGAACTGACCTGGATTCAGCGGTGCTGCTTAAGGGAAGGCATGTGTTTTATGTAAAACGCCACCTTTCCTGTGTCCCAGGCACTGCGGTTATCACTGCGTACTGCGCTGGTGTTTACACTGTTGGCAAGCTGCCAGAGTATTAACAGAAGGAACCATTTGCCTCTGGGCCTGCGTAACACCCCCGTCCCTTTCATTTTCAATTTTACAAAACTGATGTATGTGCAGTTGTTTCCTCTAGCACATGCATAATTAAAGCTACAAAACGCATACAGATCTACGAATGAAAAAAAAAAAAAAAAAAAAAAAATCAAAAGCCAGGAATGCTAGCATGCCAGATATAAGTCAGGTGTACATAATGAAAGTAGACTATAGTGACCTCTTTTGTTTCAACCCACATCCTGTTTCCCACAGTCTTAAAAAAAGCGAATGTTGTGTCCAAACATGCAGTGTAGTCGAGACCAGCTCATTTATGTCTAGGCTGAGACCTAAATGGGCTAGAAGAGGGGTGAGTCTGAGTTAATTTTGAGTCAAGACCATGTCTAAATGGATTCTAGAATATGACAAGATCAAGACCAATGTAAAAATATGCTCTTTGACTCAAGACAGCTTTCAATCTTAAGTATTACAACACTGCTTCCCTGCTACATGGCATGCAAAAAGCAGTAAGTCAGCATGTCTGATTTCTCAGTATTAGCAATATACCAGGAGAACAATACCCATTTGGCATATCACATTTTCTGAGATTTTAAAAAGTGGACACTCTTATCTCATGAGGCCACAGGAAACTAGCTTTCATATTCAAAACGTAAAAAAAAAAAAAAAAAAAAAAAAAATGGCACAGAACTGGGAGTAGAGTATCACTTTTCAACAAGTGCTATGGGTATTGAAAGGATTTTTGCAGCTGACGTTATAGGTCAAAGATCACATGTGTCAAGATGGTGTGTGTACAATTTATTCATACTACTGCATATGAAAAGAATGCACTTTATCAACAGCAAAGAAGCAAGTTCATCATCAAATTCAGTACATTCTCTGAAATATGTGAATTTGCCGGAAGGCTATGTTTGCTAGGAAGGAGGTCATCCAACTGAGCTACAGGGGGATTAACATAGGAGTAACAATCTTCATGGGATTAAGAACATGTGCGGCCCAGACCTCTACTTGTCCAGAGTATTTTAATGCTCTCCCCATAAATTCCATAAGTAAATAAACAAATAAATAAATTATGTATGTTGACTTGTGGACAGGGAAGCAGAGGAGGTGTTAGGGCTGTGGCCGAGTGATTACTGTCTACGGCACTGATGGGCATTGGCAGTGGTGTAGTGGTGCCTGGAGAAGTGGGTATACGCTTTATTTTATAAACACCCACGCCCCCCCCCCCCCCTTATGTAAACCACGTGGGCTCAGAGTACAATTTTTGTCCACATTACTTTCACACTGGTCTAGTAAAAATATGTGGCTTTGTTTCATATTTACAGTGTATACGTTTTTCATTATTTACCTAAAAAGAAAGGAAGTGAAATGTGACAACATGCCCCGTAGGTGGGGTACATTGTAACATTTGAGGGGCACATTGTAACACGACCATATGACAGCTTAAAATGTTATCTGATCGAATGAAAAAAATATACACAACAAACTCAAATATTTTGTCAATAAAATACATGTGTTAACTTTTTCAAATAAAGTAATGACGTTTAAAAAAAGTCAAATTTTGCATTTGACAATGAACACATTCGCAACCATGCTTTGAACGGCCCTGATCGCAACACACAGCTGTACAGTAGTTCAAAATAATGTGGACAAATTGATGAAACACATTTAGACATTCAGAAAAACACTCCCCTCCCTCCACACACAACTCTCATAGAACACCACACACATAAACCAGCCAAAATGCTTTACATTTCTTGAAATAATAACATCTGAACATTAAACATTGATTGTCAGCCTTTATTCACCTGTTTCTTGTGGTTTCTCATACAAATCCATAAAAGTAATTAGTGTAAATTGCATCGCTAATGTCATAGAATAGCATAGATTAATAACAGCGGGGCATATTGTCACACAGTGTTAAAACGTTCCCCATCTGCGCGACTGGAATATAATAGGGGTTAGTGTCTTCTGGTGGTTTGCGAAACTGATAAATAACGAATTGGAGATTAAAATAATAGCATATTTGTCTCATTTTAAATGAATACTTAAAACTGAATTGAAAAGTGTACTGTTATAGTGTTCGTTTATTAAATGCAAGTTAAATTACAGTCGTTTTGTATGTGTAAATGGTGAGTTCCGTGTTGTCCAATCAGATGCTGTTACGTAATCACGTAGGGATTAGTTCGCTGTTTTGTTTATATTAGCCAGACACCAGTATGCTTGCAGGCTCCGATGCTGATGGAAACCGATTTGCACTGGGCAAGAGCATTAATCCCGCTGTTGTAAGTCATATTTTACAAAGTAAAGTTCCTGAAACGGAATAACGTTGTTGTGTTTTGTCCTTCACGCCTCCACGAACATTAAACAACCGGGAGCACAACAGTACTTTAGCCAGAAATTTACTTTTACTATGATAAAATAAATATTCAGCGATATCTTCAAAAGGCTTTTAAATTTTGGCGCGCTTTTTTCTCTCCATATGCTGCTATGGCAAGTAGGAAATTTGGTTAAGCTAGCATGTGTGGAAATATTTAAACCACAAGTGTTAAAACTAACCCCGCGTTAGTTTGTGCCCCGCGCTACACTACTGGGGTGCGGGAGATGGAGCTGGCGCAATCAAAAAGCAAGCCGACGCCACGGTCCTGACTGCAGCGCAGCATCACTGTCTTTATTGGGTGTTCTTAGTGAATATTTGCATTTATTCACATATGACTGGATGTTGTGGACTCTCATGATTTTGGCTAATGCAGGACACTAATAGTGCACATTAGAGGGGATTTAGAAGTGGGTATACGCAAATCCGCCTGATAAAGAAGTGGGTATACGCCGTATACCTGCGTATACCCTCCACTACACCATTGGGATGTGATTCGCAGTGTAATCGGATGGGGCGAGAGGGGAATGAAGTAGGAGAGGAGGGAGGGATGGGGGTTGGGTGTGGGGATCAAGCAGATGGAGAGGAGAGATCAAGGAAAGAGGATTACACCACGTCAAACCATCACTGGACACAGAATCAAACCGCAGTCACTAGAAAGTACATCCACACCCCATATTCATCTGGAGCACCAATGCTGTGGGAGGAGGAATCTTATTCAGGCCAGTGCAGCCCTTAGAGAAAGTCCATCTTCTTTCTATGAGTGAGAGAGGCTACGTAAATATATAACACAATGCTGAATGCAGCTAAAGCTAAATAACACCTCTCAGACACATACTCACAGATTTTGAAGCACAAGACTTAAAGGGATACTTCATCCAACAATTTTAATTATCTCATCTTTTACTCGCCCCTCACACCATACCAGATGTATGAGGCTTTCTTTTGTAGAATACAAATCAAGATTTTTAGATAAATAATCTCTGTGAGTCCAATGCAAGATAATTTTCTAACACACACCCATCGTTCCATTTCAGATGCAATGCAAGTAAATCACTTGTATATGTGACTAAATCTTCATTGTAAGATTAACTAAAAGATACTATTTTACTACTTAAAATGACTTCTATTTGAATATATTTTAAAATATATTTTATTTCTGTGATTTCAAAGCTGAATTTTTAGCATTCTTACTCCAGTCACATGATCCTTCAGAAATCAGTCTAATATTCTGATTTGCTGCTCAAAAACAATTATTATTATTATTATTATTATTATAATTATAATGCTGAAAACAGCAGAGTAGAATGTTTTTCAGATTTCTTTTATGAGTAGAAAGTTGAGAAGAACAGCATTTATCTGAAATAGAAATTATTTGAGATTATAAATGTACTTGAATACATCGAACATCAAGATTACTGTATACTGAAATGGTACAACTATGTAGTGAAAACACTGGAACTCTCTAATTCAGCACCAAGGACAGCGGCGATGCCTCTGCGACTCAGGGACAGTTGTGCTTGCAGTACTTACAGCCTTACTAAATCTTACTCATTGCAGCCAAAAAAAAAGCAAGTCACTCACATATGCTCAACTCACATATGCATTAAAATCAATACTGACGAGTTCTGAAATATACATTGTTTCCCCAACTCAATATTAAGTTTCCATAATGTTAGTGTTATAAACAGCCATTTTGAAGTGCCTTACTTTGCATGTTCTACCTACATGACTGCCTTTGATGGCATGCCAGTGTGGAAGCGACTCAGTCTCATCAGATAATTAGTGAGCACTCTGGAAAGCCTTCCCAGCTGTGATGCAGCAAAATGGAGGGAGAGCATTTAATCCATCTGTTGTAGGAGGTTCCTGATAAAAACGACATAGCTTTCCATTTAGACAGAGAGTGAATGAGCGTGAGAGAGAGAGGATGAGAGAGGGGCTTTCTCCTCCATGTCAAGAACACTTCCAACACATGACATCAGATGCTTTATAGACACACTAAACTGCACTCATCTCACCACAAGGCATTCATTTTTTATGGCTTCTCTTTATTGGAAAGATGCAGAAGAGAAAATTGTTAAAGAGAAAGCAGAGGAATAAAAAGAGGACACAGATTAAAATCTGTCATCCATATGAAGGACATGACTGCAATATGTCAAGCCCAAAATAAATAAATGACTTAGTGTCTCTCCGATGTGAAACTAATTAAAACAGCACACGTCTCTGTGCATCGCTTTGTGTGCATGTAAAAAAAAAAAAACAATCAATAAATAAACAAATGTGTATCTTGTTAACAACTGTAAGACACAAAACATTGCTATGACACCAAAAATGTGCAAAACCTTACCGCTGTGTCAATCGTCACAGTTTTGAGAGCAAGTTCTATACACAAAGTACCATAATTTAGGGGATTCATTTGTGTAATTAAATGTGGCTGTCAATCCTGTAACATTACAGTGCATACTTGGCCATAATACAAGATTAACTTTGTACTTTAAGAATAAAAATCAGAACTTTGTTGTTTTGCAGACAGGTTATTAAAAAAAAAAAAAAAAAAAAATCAAAATCAAACCTATTCAAAGATCTTTTGTGATAGGGAATGCAACATACATATTGTCAAAATTAAATACAATATGTACAAAATGTACAGTTTCGTAATTTACCAGCAACTTGACTGCATTCTCCACATAAATTCATCTACATTACAGTACAAAGATCAGAGACCGGTAAAGATTTGACCCTTAAATAGTCTTAAGATGAAACACTGGTTCATGTTTGATCACCAAACTGAACTCAGATCAATTGGTGAAAACAGACAAATCTTGCAGAAAGCATTGCCTCTCTAGCATCGGCACATTGCTGGTACAGATTGACAGACTGCTAATGTGTTCTGGCACTGAAGCATTGCTTGGGGTTTGGAGCAATGAAACTCCCCTCGTCGTGCAGCCAGATCCACTGATGAAGGTTTGACTAGGCATCACGTCATATCCCTGCCGACAGCACAATCATGAATACTGTATATGATTGTACGCTAAGCTATTGAACGAGAGTGCTACCACACTGACACTGGAAAGAGTCTGACCATGTCATGATGATAATAATGATTTTTACTGAATCTTTCTTCTGTCTGTTGTTTCTCCACCCATCCACTTTTACATATTCAATTATTTATCTCCAAGGAAAAAAGACAAAAAATCACTGAATGCTTATTTCACATATCATACGTCACACTTGAGAGTTGCATTAGGACTGGGATCCCGTGCAAATCTCGTGGGAGCGGGCGGTTTTACCTTTACTGTGGGCAGGAGTGGGTGGTCAAAAAAATATAACGCGGATCCCACCGTCCCGCAATTTGGCGCACAACAATGATGGAGTTACACAAACAGGCTTGCTACAGCAAAACATTACTTGCAGACTGCCTTCATGGTCGTTTTACTTTTTTATAGAAATTTAGTTCCGTTGAAAAACATACTACACTAAACTGAAAGCGTCTGTTCTGCTCCAAACAGCCAGGGTTGCCAAGTCTGCATAACAAAAGTAGCCCATGCCAGTCAAAAACAGCCCAAAGTAGTGCAATGACCATATACAAAATATCAATCCTCAAAATACGTAATTTCCATACCTAAAATACATATTTTACAGTCACTGTTATGCACACTGATCATAAACATAGCTCAAAGTCTTCCATCCAGTGTCCCTCTGTCAAAAAACTTAACATCTAGCACATTTTTATCAAAGGTAGAATGCAAAATGTTTAAAAACAAGCATTTTAGTCAAATGTCATTTATGCAATATTTCAAACCTCTACCCTCAGAGGGAAATCACCCAAAGGGCAACCATTTAAAAGTAGCCCAATTTCGTGGAAAAATGCAGACTTGACAACCCTGCATCCAACATGAGCTGCAGGAGTCAGATTTCACTATTGACGGGTTGAGAGTAAGGAGAGAAGGGACAACTCTGGCTTTACATCACACGCCATGCCCTTAGTGGTTAATGATTATACGGACATTCACCTGCATAAAACATGATGTAGACACAATAAGGAAAAACAGGCACCCAAAGGAAATATGTTCTTTCTATACGAATATAATATTTATATTTATATTTTTTATATTTAATTAATCATTAGTAAGGCTACAAATGGCTAAATTACATAGACTACAGTCGTTAAAAACCACTTCATTCTACAGTGATGTTCAACACTAAGGCGTCAATGGCTCACCTTCTCAAAACGGCAAAAATATGACCAGTAAATTAACTGATGCATTTTGCACTGCCATGGCTCCTCACTAAGTCCATTTCTATTCAATTCAGTAAAACACACTTCCAGGCAAAATAAATGTCCAGTATTTTGCATAGATGATATATATGCACAATTTGAAACCATCTTAAAAACAATCAAGGCTTTATTGGGCTATCCTTAGACAGCCAGCAGGCACTATGTTGAAATATGTGGAACGCAATTTGGTTCAGGCATTCTGACATGAATTATACCTTTGCCAGTTTAAGGGCGGCATTTCCCTTTGTCTAAATTTATAGTGCTGAAAGGAGGGAATAAATTCTCCTTGCTGATTAGTGTTTGCACTGGCCACTTCAGGTTTGACTATACTTGTGAGGTCCTCACTACTCAATAATGTCCTTATTAATAAAGTGAAACCTCTTCAACACAGACTAGTGAGCCAGACCCTACTAG
This sequence comes from Garra rufa, assembly GCF_049309525.1. Lineage (NCBI taxonomy): Eukaryota > Metazoa > Chordata > Actinopteri > Cypriniformes > Cyprinidae > Garra > Garra rufa. The sequence continues at coordinate 17,312,390 of NC_133373.1, read as the reverse complement.
TTAAAAGGTTTATACAACCGTTCTTTCTGGTTCTCAAATCTGATTGGTTGAGAGCCTTTTCCAGTCGTGCAATATTCTAGTGATAACATAACTCCAACTATTTCACAATTTGTATCATGTCGCTTGCGGTATTTCTCGCCAAGAGCAGCCTTAACTCAACCAGTTCTTCTGGAATTTGCCACTCGCTCTAATGTCTTTATAGTGGTTAAACATGAAATATAATTTGCTTTTAGTAAATCTAACGGGCAGTCTTTGGTCTCATTAATCTATTATTTGTTCAACAGCAAATAGTTTTGGCTGAGGGTAATGTCTCATGACGTTGTATCTTATAGAATTTTAACGTTGAATATCAGAGCTCTGCCTTTGTACTTTTGACTGAATTGCCTAGCAACTTTTGTGATGGCTGTTGTTGTTTTTTTAAGTATTATTATTCAATAAATAATATTTTATATAAAAAATAGTAGTATTTAATAATAGTATTTAGTGTGTGTGTGTCCGTAATGGTGATTTTAGTTACATTATTCTGCAATTAGATGGCGACAAGAGACTGTTTTTATGAGTGAGTCAGCAGTAAAGACTTTTATATTGAAAGAGGCTAAAATAGGGCTGTAAACAAAGAAGTTATTTTTACTTACAGTAACACCTTGTAAGATGGAGCCAGCAAATGCACTGAGCAGCGCTGTCATCAGAAATCACCCATAACAGATGAAAGGATAGTATGACAAAGATATCACTTTTCTCAGCAGACATTCAAATTAATATTTTATTGTTATTATGAGACTGAAGTGAAAAATGAATGCTGTATCTGATGCAGGTAATCACACTCACCCAGTCCATCTCTCTCTCTCTACATAATACAGTGAGCTTTTAATACAGTATTACAATAAGCTTTCAATGAAGCAACTCAATGTTCCTTCGCCACAAGTCATAAGGCAGAATGAAGTAGTTCTGCACAAAAGAGGTCCATTGTTGTCTCTTTTCTTTACACACTTGTGCCATCAAACTGCTTTATAAACGCAATATTGGAATATACTGAATCACAGCCAAGCAGATATATAGCCATATCTCACTGCTACTCATGTGATATTAAGATACTCATGTGATTAAAAATACACCAAACAAAATAAACAGATTATTCTAAACTGTACACCTTTAGAACAAGCTCACATCTACATACAAAACTTGGCTTGATTCTTTACAAAATAGAAAAGAATAAAACCGAACATACAGCTTAACGTTGTACTCTTACTTAGAAGTGTTTGTGTCTTGTTTTGGTCGAGTCCTCCTTATTTAGATGTTATGTTTGCTGGATTGTGGTTTCTGCTTTATTTATTTATTTATTTTTATTTTTTGCATTAGTTGTTTTCAAGCTTTGGATTCTTGTATTTTGACTTCAGTGAATAAAGCAGCACTTAGATCCTACAACCTTCACTCTCTGAAACTCCCATCATGACTGTCAGTTGAAAATATATATTATAATAAAACCCACCCACTCTGCCTTAGTCCTGGACCATCAGGTGTGACAACAGCAGATAACACCCCCGTTTGTCTGTCAGAACACATTGCTCCGGCCTCAGATACGTAAACACACCTGTCACAACTCTGACAAGGAAAATAAAACACAACAATGGATCTTCCTCCCAACTAGTGGTGATGTTTGTGACAGAGCCCGCTGTGTTGTTCAAAGCCCTGCTGCTGAGTTCAGCTCGCAAACACATCTCCCCCACCTGCTACCTGACAACATCAGAATGCAGGGGCGAGGAGGGAGTTTCACACAGAGACCACTACAAGAGAAAGAGTTTTGGTTCTGATGTCCATACAATCATCAAAACATGCTGTTTAACTCCAAGAATGCATTACAAGCATAATTTTACCACAATATATATTTCATAGCTATTCTGCTCTTAAAGCAAATTAATGAGAATAAAGTAAGAAAATACAATAAAGCAACAAGCTATGTATAATTTCTACATACACACTGTATGCTGCTATGAAAAAAAGTACCCAATATTTACCTAAAAAATTACCTAATATTTACATGCCAGATCATACTGTTGAGGTGTTCAACTAATGTAAATATTTAAAGGAGTAATATTATATTTAAGGATTAAAGAATACTATAGTTTAAGGAACACATAGTCATCATTAACCAAGAGTTAATGGTCACAAAAATAAATAAATAAATAAATAAATAATGGTCATTACAACAAATTCAAATGGTCACTACAACAAAATCCTACTATGTGTCAACATACCTGGCAATAAAGCTCATACTGATTCTGAGTTTTCCCATTTTTTTCTCAATAAACTGCTAATTTGCTTTTTTCTTATAGGAAGTAAGGTAGTTGTTGTAACACTTATGTTAAGATATGGGGTCGGGTTAAAAAATAGAATAGGGTCATGCAGAATAAGGCATTATTATGTGCTTTATAAATACTAATAAAAAGTCAATCTATTTATTCATAAATTGCTGGAAAGGAAGTTATAGTATGTATAATATACTGAAGTCCCAAATGATCACAAGAATTTTGATTTCTAATAATATGATTGATACATTAGAATATTAAAGCTACATCAGTTCTCTTCCAAAACATACATACACACATGCAGTACATGTTCTGAAAATATCTCTAAGGTGAAACATGTGATTAAACACACCTAAACCGACACAGAGGGAAGAATTCTAAATTCCACAGAAATGTAACATCAGCAGAGATGTGAGGGAACTGAGATCAAAGTGTGAGAGTGTTTTGGAATGCTCAGCTCCCAGAGTGTGATCTTTGTTCTGCCACTGGATCAGAAAACAATGAGTCTGGTATTTGACATGCGATCACATGTGAAGGTCAACCAGTAGGAACAAACAAGAGTATTAAAAAAACAGGAGATTCACTAAAGAATTCAAAAGTGCACGACTCTAAGCACCTAATCACTAATAAATAAAGCAATATTAATATAAATACAATTTAAGATCTTTTCAAGTATGCAGCAGGCAAGCATCCCAGAAGGTTTAAAAGCTGAAAATTGTATTTGTAATAAAGAACCTACTTACCAGGAAATCAAATTGTCTACATTGTCTTCTTGAGGTGTCTTCCGCTAGAAATGCTAGCTTCTGTAAGCATTGCCAACATATTTCACATAGGATAGCTCAGCTCGATATAAACCATACTTTATTTAGGTTAGTTATACCATTTACCTTAAAAGCCTTGTTCAGAAATCCTATGCAGGTACCAAACTAAAGTAACCAGCTTTGGTAAGTCTAAGTTGCTAAGTTGGTAAGTGATTCTATCACATCAACTTCAACCTTACAGTTGTAAAGTCTTATAGGTACACTATTAAACGAGCTGACAAGTGATTTTATTAGTGATTTTCCTGATGGTGCCATGAACCTGACTGCTAGGTACATTACTGTAAACACATTTGTTTTGTTCCTTTTTGCAAACTGAGATACAATATGACATTACTTTGTGTGGAGTTGACATCATGTCACAGATTTTGTCCATAGAGCTCATGTTGCACTAAACAAGGACTTTTTCTGGCTATTACTGGCTTAGCTAACATACTTCTGGCAACAAGTAAGCTATTTAACTTTACATGTATAATAAAGTTTAAATGCAACTTCAGTTTGTAATGTCTTATGAGCACTGCTACATAACCCTATTCCACAGGGTCGGTACTAGTGCCAAAACCAGTGGCCAATCTGGCCCCGTTATATGCATTTTGTGGCCCCATTATATTTCCTTTTACAGAATTTGCTTTTTGATGCCTATAACAAACGGCTGACAGGGACTACAAAAAGCCTTCTCCGTCTTCTTTTTTAAAATTTACATAAACCCTGCCCCCAGGAACACACAACAGGTGAGGCCATGTTGCACATGCAACTACCTGTAATAGTAAGGGGTGTGATGTATCCAGACAACGTGCACAAAGTGGTTAGCGAATCAGAACACACTGCACCAGCTAACCAATCTATATTGCGAATTTCTGAGGGAGGGGCTTCATAGAACCGAGAAGTCAACAGAAACAGTGGTGTAGAAAAAAGGTAAAATATGTGAAAAATAATGTTACAGTGCACCCCCATAAACACAAGTAAGCCTTTGAAATTAGCTGATTGACCACCCCTATAAGTGATTTAAATAACTTTTGTTGTAAAAAATGTCATATCAAATGTTTCCCGGTTCTTAGCACAATGAATAAACCTTTTTTTAATTCTTAAATCATCAACATTCATCTACAGTAGCCTTTCTGAGACAGATGGAAAGCTCAGTATTGTATCATGTTGCATACTGTTTCTGCAAAACAAAAAAAAACCTGGTTAATGATTTTTAAATGACTACACTACAAATGGACAAGATTTGAGTCTGCTTTTAAAAAAAGAGAACCAGGCCTTTTAGAGGCGAAGAAATCAAACAATTCCACATGCTTTCCTTTCTCCGAGATAAGGGATGAATCATGCAGAGGCGAGGGAAACCGGCTGTGGTGCATCTTGGTGAAGATGGAGAGGACAGACGAGGGTAAACACAGTCATTAATCAAAGCCAGAACTGGTTGAAAGGAGATAACCACCTTATTCTGTGAGGGGAGACTTTTTTTGTTACTCTAGCACATCTCAGGTTTACAATGTCTCTGTATTAATTTAAAGCTTTGCATTTCTTGAACAGCTATCAACAGCAAACTGCAAACTCTAACAAGTAACTGGGGAGCCCTGTGAGTATACAGAGCACAAACTGACCCAACAGTCAGAAAAAGATGAAAAAGGGGAAATAGTGACGGGAAAAAATAGGGAAAGATGGAGTAGGTAGCAAGGGGTAAATGAAAAAAAAAGAGGGAAAGAGTGAGACAAACATCTTTTTCCTGCAGTATTTCTTCAGCATTAAAGGTGCAAACACTCCTCCTTTCAATGCAAATAAGGCTCATTATAAATTGTGCCTCGATGACAAAATTTTGTAATACTTGCAGCAATAATTCATAAAATTATTATCAAATAATGAAGAGGTGCCTTATAACTCGTATATACAGACACATAGTGTAGATGAATACTTTCATTATTTCAGAGAATGTGGATCGAAGTGATGCTGCACAGCCCCACTTAAAGTAAGTTAGATTATCTGCTGCATCCTCTACAGACTACCACACTATGGAGAAAAAAAAAAATGGAAGTGGAATTTTATATCAACTGTGGCTATTTCTCATAATTGCAACTTTATTTCTCATAATTGTGCCTTTGTATTTCACAATATGAGCAGCACAATATTGATAAGCATGACACATTTAAAGATAGGGAAAAGGGTGTTGTCTATAGTAAGTGCTGATCAACAGTACACTTCTGTACAATTAGGCTTGTATCAATTGTATCAATAAAAAAACTAAAGATGAATTTGTTGTGGAATTATTATTTCAGAATTTTTAAATAGATTATGTATTTATCATAAATTCTTTAATAATTGTGTAGTGAAAGTCTGATTTTCTATTTGACAATGTGACTTTTTCACAGCGTGACTGTCCAGTTTAACTTTATCCCACAATTTACTCAATTTACACAATTACTTTATTTTAGCTCTACGTTAGAGAGGAGCTACCATTATCAGTATCAGTTTGTAAGATGGAAAATATTTTTTGTGTAGATTACATTCAGCACAGACTTTTGCAGCATTTCTGTACCATTACCTGATTTGCATAATTCATTTAATGAATTTGGTGCTATAGCAGTGTGCGCAAGTGACTGTGTGTGCAAATAAATGACGCTATCAGCAGGTGCAATTCATCCTTAGTGAATTTTCCCTGAGAGGTTTAATGCTCAGGGAATAGGAAGGAGCTAGCAGAGAGGGGGGTGAGAAACCCAGTTCTTCCTGGACAAGGCCAAAAAAGAAAAGAAGAATGATGGAGCCTAAATGAAATGCCACTCTGGGTAAGGAGGAAAAAGCACGGCGAGAAAGCAGGTCAGCTGAATTGCCGGGGATGTTCTTGAGTGACTTTGCCCTCAGGCATAAATCAAAGTGCTTTCTCTTCATCTTTTTCTTTCTTTCTTTCTTTCTTTCTTTAGTTGTTGTTTTTTTCCTTAACAATTTTTGCTTTGACACACAATTTTACCTATTCAGTATATCATGAGTTCTCCTTTTAAACATAAAACAGTTTAACTTCAATAATGTGACATATTTTGAAATGAAATTGGTAAGGTTGGTGGGAAATAATGTACGGTTGGGCTTGTGTAACATGGGCTATAATATTAGTGGCAAGGAGGAACTTGGAGAAAGCTCTCTGTTAGCACTCCCATTTAAGTGATGAGTGAAAGGACATTTGTTTCTGTAACCTACAGTGACATTTGACTGGTCCAAAATTTCACTACACATAACTGTTCTGATTGGCTGTCACATGGTTGTTCTGCTTCCATTGTGAACAGACAAATTAGTTGTCAAATAAAACATGTTGTGTCTCGTCTAGTTAGGTTGTAAGAGTATGGAGAGAGCTATTTGGAGAAAAGAAAGATAAATGACCTTTAAAGTGCAACCAACTTCTAAGCTTTACACACACCTACACAGTGAGAAACCTTTGTTTCAGTGTAGAGTTCCAAAAATACAGTACTCTATCCATTTTATATAATATAGTGATTTTGTAACATTAAAACATAGTTTCAACCAGAAATGTCATAGCCGGGATCGTACTAATAATAATGATAATAATTATGGAAATAATGATCTACTTATCAGTTTCTTTATTTTTTTTTCCATCCCTCGCTCTCTTCTTCCACACTTCACTTCACAGCTCGTGGAGGGTTCAGCATGCTTCATTTAATGACATTAATTAATTCCCACTCTCTCTCTTCAATGAGCCAAATCAGTCATAAGCCAAAAAAAAAAAGGAAAAAGTAAGTGAGTAGCTCCTTCTTAATGTCACCAGATAGGACGAATAATGTCACCAGATAGGACGAAATGTTTCAAATCGACAAAATTATCTATGTGCTTTGCAGAATGAGAGACACTAGCAGAAAATGTATATATCTGAATCGATTGTTCACTTATCATCTGGCCAGTGCTGCTTAGATGAATGTGTGTACTCATTAGTTCGGCATTAGCATGTGCTAATTTGTGGCTGTAGTCTCAGCTAATGTGGCTGTTCAACCTTATGCACATTATAACCCTTTTGTTTGGAGTAGAATACCCATAGTCTTGCACAGACAGAAAGAATAAGAAAGTCCATGTTGCAGATTCTTGCCATAAAAAAACTAAACATAACTAATTTCTTCTCAGCTCATCTCACTCTAACGCTTGAAAATTGCAAAAAGCCAGCCAGATTAGACCTTGCTGGTTTGTTTGCAATATGCATCAGACAATCTGCTGGTGTGTTGAGTAAGACTGATACTAGGAAATCCACAATCTAACCATCCAACAGACCCGTAGAGACTTTTGTCAGAGTGACAGATAGGTGTGATGGGAGGTGTGAAGGCAATCAACATCAGTCATTCAATGACTGCATGACTGCTTATGTGACAAGGAGGGCTGAGGTCACAGACTACACAGTTGATACTAGCATTCTCACTCCTGGAGTGTACTGTAAAGATCATGAAGCATGAGCACAAAAAATGGACAAAAGGAACATGTTTGACAAGCTTTTGCTCATTCATAGAGGAATATGGATTGGTGGTGGTGGTGGTGTTGGGGGGGGGGGGGCAGCAAGAAAGAGGTGCATCTGTGTTGAGCTATCTATGCAATAGATCTAGTTCTCCCTGTGTAAAAAACACAGTGATGTCATCACTAGCCCAAAGCAGGTCTAACACTGACCCGTATAACCCCAGTAGGAATGAGCAAGATAACTGGCAACACTCCAACCACAAAAACGTAACACCTCATTATTCACATAAAAGAGCCTGAATCTATGTTTCCTGAACATTCTACTAAAAACCGCCCCATGCACAGTGAACTCACTATATTTGGAACAAGAGAGATGTACAACGTGGAAAAGAGCAGTTTAGGCCAGTATGAATTTCTCTGCTGGCCCAGACTAGTTTATACTGGTTACTGGTGGTCTAGCTGGTGAGGTAGCATATTATCAGCAAAATGTAGCTTTTTTGCTGGTTAAGCTATTTGAATATTGACATTTTCATTCACCCACATTTTCCACAGTTTGTCATACCCATATTTTCTGTAATATTGCACTGAAAAATCCATATGGTGAGAAATCTCACTTTTTTTTATTCTGAGAAAAAAAACAACTTATTTTCCCTTTTCATTCAAGCTATAGCCTCTGACAATTTGCAATGACGCATTGTTGGAGGAAGCAGACACTGGCATGGATACTGGCCACCATCAGGGTCACCTTCAGTCGGCTGTCTGCCGGAGCAAGACACGAGCACTCAAACAGAATGACTCAATTACAGACGAACACGAGTAATGCAAGATCTGCAACTCTTCTGCCACAACACACAGTCAAACAAGCAATCATGCCGTTTAACCATGCAACACACATTATGAATGTTTACTAAGAGCTCAACCCGTTTTATAAGTAGAGCACTTACTAAATGCACAGATACATGTAAACACATGCTTAACAGGAAACCCTGCTGTGTTCTGCAGATCGACCAATGTGCATCACACAGAATGGCATGAGCGCATGGTAAGATGAAGGTCAAAGGTATCAAAGTCATTCTAATGGGCTACTTTTTATTTTATTTTTTTTAGAAAAAAATATATATGATAAGGTGATCCTAAAAGGTCACAGCTATTACCTCTACCAAACATGCTAATGGAGTCATTTATCTGTGTGTCACCTCCAAAACAGTCCCACTGGAATATATAATATTCTGCTGAAGGATTCCATCTGTTCAGATCTTTGGGGGCTGATTGTACTCGTCTTCCACACCGGGTTCAGTAGGGGTATGGTTCCACTACCATGGCCTCATTCTGCCATTAAACCAACTCAAATTACTTTAGGTCTCTTAGCCCGAGGGCAAGACCTGGTGCGGCTGTCTCTTAGGATTTCCGACTACGTGGAGAACAGCGTCACAGAAGTCAAGCAAATGTCAACTCATTACTTCATGCAATATTTACTCATATCACAATTCTTTAAAAAAAAAAATGGAAAGAATTAGGAAATGGCTAAATTAAATCACACTTTTTTCCTTTTATCCAATATATTGCATATATTAACTGTAACATATATGAAGGGGACATGAAAATAAACTGCAAACTGCACAGTAGTAATGACTCTAGCACTGCTATTAAGAGAAACTTTAGCCATCATGAATACAAATGTGCAGGACTAAACAATACAGTCATTTTACGCTTTTAGGTCCATTCATTCTCTAACCGTTATATGGTATTATGTTTCTCCTGCTGTTCATTTACATTCAGTCAGTATGTCAGCGTGAAATACTGTATTATATGAAAATTTTATGTAAATGCACACAAAAAGAAACTCATGCACACTCAATGAACCACCTTCATACAAAGGTGGATAGAAATTTCACCAACATGCACAAACACAAGCTGAAAATACAGATCCCTGGAGAGTGAACACTTTTGCTAACTGAGAACTTCAAATATGCGTTTTTAAGCTATTAAAGGGCTTTGGTGTCTCTTAGGTTATTAGGAGCTTGTGCTGAAATTACACTGTTTACCTGGATTTGTTTTTTCACTCAGATGCAGCATGTGAGGTATGAGGTACAGGAAGGCCTAATAAGCATTTCAAAGGCCTGATATAAAGTAATGTCATGTCAGACAGAAAATCACAGAATAGCTATTGGCAAACATACAGAGAAAATAAAATGAAACAGTCAAACATAAAACTGTAGAGTTAAAATATTTAATTAATAGACGCAAACTGCCAAAATAAAGACTGTAGGCCACTGAAATGTAAGCTAGCTAACTTGTGCAGTTTTGGATTGGAGTAATTAAAGATCTCAGGTAGTAACTGGAAGATTGTAGGTTTAAATCCAATAAGGGGTGATACAAGAGGATGCTTTGTAATATTGTCCCTTGCAATAACAATACATTTTATCAAACAATTTAAAACTTCTAAGAATAAAATATAAGTGTGAACATATGTGCACAGTTAAGCTGAATGATACATTTTACCCTCTTTAACTTTATGTTGTTGAACTGAATGTATGAAACTGTTTGCTGAAATATCCACAAAATTAAATAAATAATAAAATAATAACCTGCTGTTTATTTGCAAGTTGCTTTGACATACTGAGGCACCATTAAACATACAAAAACTCTCTTTATCTGTTATGAAAAAAGTAATAGATTTAAAATGCATTTATTTTATACTAAGTATAGTTCAAGTCTATTAACATGCTTATTCACATATCGTTTGAGACTAAAATAAATGTATTTTAAATACATTTTAGTATATTTATTTTTCACTAGGGTATACATAAAGGCTTTAGATTATATTAAATTGTTATATATCATAAATATAAAAATTGGTAGGGGTAAGGTTTTAACCAGTATTTTTCTGATTAGGCCAAGAAGCTAATAAAGCTAATAAAAAAAGCTTTCAATTCCGTTTCAAATCACTGGTATCCACTTGTATCCACTTGTATCCACAGAAGAAATAAAGTCATTCAAAACAATATCATAGTGTGTAAACTGTCAGAAAGTCAGAATTTCTTGGTTGAAATACTTTTTTAGCTTCGGTCATCATATGTGTTATCAGCCACTAAATAAAAACCAGCAGTATTGGTCATGTGTCAGTGCATCACAGAATTATTTTTAATACTGTGCATCATTTGCATCATTGACCAAATGTCAGTCCACCCATAGGTACACAATCAATCAATCAATCAATCAATCAATCAAGAGTTTAAAAAAACACATACATACAAACACAACATACAATACTAATACAAGTATGAAATTAATATGAAATACTGCTGTAAAATAGCAATACAGTGTTGCTTTTTCACAATAACAGAATATCCTTATCATAAAGTCTGACATCCAGTTAAAAAAGCCTTCAGGCTTGACTGTAGCTCAAAAGCCTGGGTCTAGCCTGTGAGCTCAACATCACAGGATCTCTGAAACTTCTCTTGAAGTAAGAACAGACAAGAGAACACCATCTACTGAATTATTTCTTGGGCCAGACAGTATATTGTAGCATAATAGCAGCTGACATATGCAACTAATATGCAACTGCCTTTGTGACAAAATCATCTAAAGGATAATTCACATTGCACCACCGTATGCAGACCAAAACCAACAGTCACTTCTTAGACATTCCATGACCCGACAAACGCCAAGTGAACATGACTGAAAACAAACATTGACCAACTCCAGCATCTAAAATGGCCTTAACACAACTTAAATGTCACAACATATTTGAGACTTAGCTATAAAATAAATGTTCAAAAAACTTTGCTAAAAAACAAAACAAACACCCTGGCTGGCAAGCAGTTTTATCTGATGTAGCAGCCCTCTGCCAGAAGAGTGAGGAGACTCTAAATTTATTTTGCATTAATGAAATACATTCCAAGTCCCCTCACTCCTCCAGCAGAATTCTGGGTAGTTGACACACAACATGTTTATGAACATTTCCATTAAAAACTTTCTGAGTTTTAATTAAAAAAAAAAAAAAAATAATAATAATAATAATAATAATACATATATGTATTAACTAGTTAACTAATTGTTCTGCCGCTAATTGTTAATATGTTTACATGTAGCCTAATAATGCAATAATAATCCATTTAATAAATCAAATGGACTAAAAAGCTAAATACATGAGTACAATCCTTAGTGGTTCTTAATGTTCTTAAACATTCTTGCTTGATGCTTAACAACCAGCAAAAAAATACAAATTGCCTTTAAAATTGTCCAAATGAAGTTCTTAGCAATCCATATTAATAATCGGAAATTACGTTTTGATATATTATTTTTAATTTGTATATTATTTTTTAATTTGTAATTATTTTTGGCATAAAAGAAAATTCGACAATTTTGACCCATACTATGTATTTTTGGTTATTGGTACAAATATATCTGTGCTACTTGAGACTGGTTTTGTGGTCCAGGGTCACATATAATATTGTCTCTTTTTTGATGAAACCACTTCATTGTTTTGGATTACTTTAAATGGATGGACAAAATGATGAAGGAGTATTTAAAATTTGCATATATAAGATATATATAACCTATAAAATGAACTTACATGTTTGAAATGTCATGAGGGTGAGTAAATGATAAGAAAATGTTTACTTTAAATAATCTGTTAAATGGGAAAACAATAGTCATGTAAATAGCCCTGATAATTGTAGCACATCACACAGGAATACATGGCAGAAAATGCTTGAATTTTCATTTCAACTACTAATTTGCTCTCTGCAGCATGCTCGGCTAAAAACGATTCAGATGGAAATGATTCCTTAGGAGCCGCTGAGTCACGGCCCCTTTTGATAACCTTAAACAGCAGTTGCCAGAGAGGTGTCGTCCTTGAGCTCCTGACGTAGCACTCTCTGCCTCATTCTTCTGTAGCCACAAGACACGTTCTCCGACATTTCCACAGATTCATCCTTTCATTGCCACCGCAGACTACATGTTTACTGCCAGTGTTATAACCTAACAAAAGTGACTTTTACACAACTTCTGTTCTTGTATTCAAAAACAGTGAAATGAAACACATTAAAATCAAATACAATGCAGAAGTATTGTGGGGTATTTTTAAAAGTATTTTTTCTCGATATGTTTAGGTTTGCTGTCCAGTGAAACAATTACGTATTTCTATAATTTAAAATGTTGGGTTAGCATTTTATTTGGTAACATGACCAGGAGCTAGATATGTATCAATGTCAGGAGGTATTTGCACTGATTTGTGATTAGAAATTGATTCATACAAATCAAAATTGTGGCACTGGTTGATATTAAAAATGTGTTAGCATGCGGGAGTGTGTAACATGATACAGTGGATAAACACAGTATTGGATTTGTGCGGTGCCTGGGGTTTGCTAATGAACATCATAACTCCAGCAAGGGGAGGAGGTCTAATATGATGCTGATGCCTCCTGACTTGCGGCCATGATAAAGTGTGCCAATTACACATGAAGGCCACAACATTGGGAGTGCCTGGATCTCACTGCTGATCTGTGAAATCAGAGTCATACAGGCACACACAGACACAGTAATACACACACAGGCACACACACAGAGTGATAAATGTACACTTAGCTGTGTAAACTTTCTGTCTGTGAGTTGAAGGCTCTGCTGAAATGCCACTTCCTAGTTATTGCCCCAGGGCCACTACGCCTAGAGTTGCTATGGAAGCAACGTCACGCTTCAGCAGAATATTGATTAGGTGTATGAGTAGATGTTCACACACACACAGATACGATGAAAGCAGTATATTCCAGAAGAAATTTACTTCAAGTAAAATCAGTACAGGTCAAATTTGAAAAGATACATGAACATGGGTGCATGGAAACATGAGTGTTCATGCCTATTGAATATTCCCTCCAAAGGATTTCCATAGCAAGAGCTTCAGAGGGTTGAAGGGTGTCCAGTTGAAAATAATAGTCTTTTGAATGCGTTTTGACATCATATTTTGAAGCCAAAGCAGATGCACACACTAAGTAATAAACGTTGTAGGTTACCTAACATCATTAAGGAGTTTTGAACAATTTAGATTTTTATGTTTTATTTTTTTTGCATTTAATAAAATGTAATAAATACACCATTTAAGTATTATTAAACTATATAATAACATGAAATTTGTATAAAATATTGTATCATATAAAGACGTTTAAGAGCTGGTGAAAGGTACAGTGAAAGAGCACATTTTCATACTGTATTTTTCTGGCCTAAGAAGAATGATTAAAACCTTTACTGTAATAACAATGAAAAAAGGATACTATGGCTACCATGATTATTCTGCATAGGCATTATTTATGTAATTTGGAACGCACTCCTTGAAATTGTAGTGAACAATTTCCCTCAATTCTTTGCACTCTGCTTGTAAGCTGTTTTGACCACTTATATGTAAATGCAGCATATAAGCAACTGCTGTCATACTCACAAACATCAAAATTCACATTTGCTTCCTTTTTACTTTTACAGAAATCAACACTCTGCAACGACCTTCAGGCGAGAGGACAAAGAAACCTTCCCTCAAGCTTACTGAGAGTGAAACTACACTTTATTGTGCAGAATAAGACAGGATGATTAACTCAGCACATTTCCACACCACTGCCGCTCTCATTCAAAAACTAATTATGAAGCTTTGCATTTTTGTCAGGACTCCCACAAGGAGGAACAGTTTGGTGTGTTCCAGCGCAAGGGCTCCAATGACACACTGCTATGATCAGGTTTCTCTGATCCTCTGAGGAGAACAGGACAATCACGCAAGCGTGAGATGTTCAAACATACACAAATAACAAGGGGAAGAAAAATTATCTTGACACAGGAATCCCTTTGTGACCCTCCACTGCACTGTAAAAGAACTATGTTGCTGGTGAAGCAAAAATGTTAGCTACTTGATATTTTTTAAAGCTGTTGCATAAAAATAATATCACTCTTTTAAGTCATGCTAATGTACTGAACACCTTGCTTGTATAATATTGCTTAAAGTTGCTTTAAAAGGTTTTTTTTTTTTTTAATACCAGGCATAAATAAATAAAATAAAAAATCACTATAGGCCTACCCAAAATATTCCACTAAAATAAGTTTCTTGAGTTTATGTCTCTGTACTAGACAAAAAAAAGAATTGGGAGCTTATTTTAGAAAACTGTCAAATATGTAACACTCTTGGCCTAGCATATCTTCAAATGACAAGGTTCAGAAACAGAGCATTGGAAAACGCAATATGAAAAACATCTGCCATTGTCATGTAACCTACAACATGAGTCAAACTGCTGTTTTCCACCATTTACAATTATATGAGAACTCTCCTGTGACCACACAGTATATAGTACAGTGTCCATCAGATGCGCACTTAAGAATACTATGTGATTCCTATATTTTACACGTCTCTGTGTTTTGTATACTACTAATTTTGTGTTATGCTTTTCACACACTGTATAGAACGAAAATATGCAAATTTATACACAGAAGTAGATGGTGCATGGTAGCAAAATTATAAAGTTTGAAAGTGCACATGATCAGTGTCACAACCAGGCGGGGTTGAGGAGTGGAGAATGATGAGGAGAACCGGAGTAAATGAAATATAAACAGTTTATTAAAAGAAACACTGAAACTAATACAAAACAAACAAAAACCGGGAGCAAGCAATGAACATGTGTAACAATACATCGACGGACACTGGGGAGTGAGCAGACACAGACTTTATACACAGAAACATGGGCGTGGTCACAAACAAGATAACGAGGGGGAAATACAAATATGGGCAAGACTAAACCAAAAGGACTAAACCAAAAGGGGGAGAACAAGGACAAAACCAAATGAACTAGAAACATGGGGGGAAAAACACTAGGGAAACAGAACAGAACAGGACAAAACACAGACATATCCTGACATTACCCCCCCTCCCCCGAAGGCGCGTCTCGCGCCTAATAACATCCAAAGGGGAGGGAGGTCTCAGGGATCTCAGGTGACCATGGCGGGTCAGGAAGCTCAGGGAGCCATGGCCGGGTTAACAGTCCAGGAGGTCATGGCGGATCTGGGGGCTCAGGAAACCATGGCCGGGTTAACAGTCCAGGTGGCCATGGCCGAGTAAACAGTCCAGGTGGCCATGGCCGAGTAAACAGTCCAGGTGGCCATGGCCGAGTAAACAGTCCAGGTGGCCATGGCTGAGTAAACAGTCCAGGTGGCCATGGCTGATCAGGGGAGTAGCCCCCCCCCCAAAAATTTTCTTGGGGGAACCTAGGGTATAGTCCACACAGGAGAGCACGGAAGGGCGCGGAGGAGAGAGCTCCGGCTCAGGAGAGCGCGCAGGAGAGAGCTCCGGCTCAGGAGGGCGCGCAGGAGAGAGCTCCGGCTCTGGAGGGCGCGCAGGAGAGAGCTCCGGCTCTGGAGGGCGCGCAGGAGAGAGCTCCGGCTCTGGAGGGCGCGCTGGAGGAGGCGTCGGCTCTGGAGGGCGCGCTGGAGGAGGCGTCGGCTCTGGAGGGCGCGCTGGAGGCGGCGTCGGCTCTGGAGGGCGCGCTGGAGGCGGCGTCGGCTCTGGACGGCGCTCTTGAGGAGCGGGCTCTGGACGGCGCTCTTGAGGAGCGGGCTCTGGACGGCGCTCTTGAGGAGCAGGCTCTGGAGGACTGTACGACCCCAGCGGAGACTCTGGAAGAGCAGGCTCTGGGCGAACGGTCACTGGAGGACGCTCTGGCGGCGCAGTCACTGGAGGGCGCTCTGGCGGCGCAGTCACTGGAGGGCTGGGCGGAACCAGCGGAGACTCTGGAAGGCTGGGCGGAACCAGCGGAGACTCTGGAAGGCTGGGCGGAACCAGCTGAGACTTTGGCTTGGCGGTCGCCATCTTGAGTGCAGACTCAGGCTTGGTGGCCATCTTGACCGGGAACTCAGGTTTGGCGGCCATCTTGGCCGAGGGTTCAGGAACGGCGGCCATCTTGACCGGGAACTCAGGCTTGGCGGCCATCTTGGCCGAGGATTCAGGAACGGCGGCCATCTTGGCCGGGAACTCAGGAACGGCAGCCATCTTGACCGGGAACTTAGGCTTGGCTGCCATCTTGACCGGGAACTCAGCAACGGCGGCCATCTTGCTTGCAGAATCTGACGTGGCAGCCATCTTGTTTGCAGAATCTGACGTGGCAGCCATCTTGTGAACTGGCGTGGCGGCCATCTTGCTTGCCGACTCCTGCGTGGCAGCCATTTTGCGTGCAGACTCCTGCGTTGCAGCCATCTTGCGTGCAGATTCCGGCATGGCAGCCATCTTGTGAGCTGGCGTGGCAGCCGGCAGACTAGAGCGCTGGGCGGAGGCCGGTAGATGAAAGCGCGGGGAGGAGGCCGGCCGCATCGGGCTGAGGACAGCAGCGGAGCTTTGGTGGGTAACTGGAGATAGGAGACTGGGCTGGCGGTGCGAACCGTTGGCACGGTATGTGGGGGGTCCTGGCTGATGGAGGGCTGGCGCGATGTGCTGTGTGGCAGAGGGGGCTGGATGATGAGACTTGATTGGATTGATAGGATAAATTTCTTCGATTTCGAAATCAGACCCATTTAAAAACAGAATGAGATTGACTAGCTCGATCAAGGGGAATTGACAGGCAGGAAGATCGCAGCGAATCATCTCATCATCCAGTCCCAAAGTAAACACAGCGCCGAGTGAAGCATCGGGCCAGCCCACCTGATGTGAAAGCTCGAGGAACTCCTCCACATATCGCTCCAACGTTCGGCCGCCCTGCCGCAGTCTCCACAGTTGTTCCTCAGCCCGATTCATCCTCTGTTTAGGTCCGTCGATCTGTCACAACCAGGCGGGGTTGAGGAGTGGAGAATGATGAGGAGAACCGGAGTAAATGAAATATAAACAGTTTATTAAAAGAAACACTGAAACTAATACAAAACAAACAAAAACCGGGAGCAAGCAATGAACATGTGTAACAATACATCGACGGACACTGGGGAGTGAGCAGACACAGACTTTATACACAGAAACATGGGCGTGGTCACAAACAAGATAACGAGATGACGAGGGGGAAATACAAATATGGGCAAGACTAAACCAAAAGGACTAAACCAAAAGGGGGAGAACAAGGACAAAACCAAATGAACTAGAAACATGGGGGGGGGAAACACTAGGGAAACAGAACAGAACAGGACAAAACACAGACATATCCTGACAATCAGGAATAATCTACACAATTTTTAGTGAATGAGATCCTTTGTTCATCTTTCAATACATTACACAGCGGGGCATTACCAATTTTAAAACTACTGACCGATTGTATAAAACAGGGGTGGGATAAGCATCCAACTTTCTGTCCAATATCTCCAAACACTATCATATCCATGAAACAGACAAATCCTGCTCCTCATACATAAACATGTGTCCTTTGTCCCAAGTTGTTCATGTGTGTTAAAGGTTATGGCAGAGAGGGGGATGTAACATTGTAGAGTTGCACAGGTGGTGATTGGGGTCCAATGAGAGTTCTGCTGTGTGCTGATCAGCGTTTGATTATCTTCCCTGAGCAGCAGCACACTGTGGGCCAGTGCCTTCATTAGCATCTCATCTGCATAATATCTGAGCCAAAGTAAGTGCATTTGCATGCTCAACAGTTCAGCCCCTCCTCTTAGGTTTGCCTATTGATATAGTCCACACATGTTACAGAACTGTTAAGCAAATGTAGGCCTTTATATCATTTCTTATGTGTATAAACAGTTTGCAACTTCCTGGCATATTAAATCCTATTGGACACTAACTATGATTTGCTACTTGCAACAGTAATCAGTGACCAGTGGTATTAAATGGAAGGACATTCTCCTTTTAGAAAGCATATGAAATGAGCATATCCTTTATTTTACAATAAACATTTAATATGTACACCACATTTACACCACAGCAAATATGGGGAAACACCTTTCTCCATGATTAAGCTCCTATTGAATCATGGCAGTAACATTCACTAGCCAATAGCATTCGGGCACATCACTTTGTGGGGGCCCTGTCCTATATATAAAGCAGTATGAACGGCCTCTCCTTAGAATCTCTCTCCTTTAGTCATTGACTCACTCCGGCTGAAGAAGCCGCCTATAGGAAAATACAAGAGAACTTCAACGTTTAGACACACATGCAGCAGACGGCATTAAAACAAACTACACAACAACCCTGTCACCCCCCTTCCATGTTCCAGTATTTCTAAAATGTTCTCTCCAGTCATCCGATGGGCATGAAAGCCATGTCATGCGCCTGGGCCACGCTCATGCAGAGGCCGCTCTTAACGAGACAGACTGTCCTTACTACAAGGTCATAAGCTTCAGGATGTGGCGCTCCAGGGGTTGCATTCATTCTGAGTGACGAGCAGGCTCCATGTGCTCCCCCACCCCTGTCTTCGTTGTGTTCTCAGGAAGCATGTAAGAAGAAGCAGTGGAGCCACAGAGCCAAGAAGGAGGTTCATGGTGATGAGATTAATTTGGTTCAGGTCCTGTATGTCACTCACTCTTCCAATCCTCAACTGGTCTACATCTTCTATCCCTCCGCTGGAATCCGCAGTTTAGTAAAGTTCACTGGTTCAGACAATAGGAATGATGCCATGTCTTTAGCAGGTTCTATGACAGCTTCTCCTGTCAAGCTTGTTTGCAGCTGCCTGTAGTCATGCCACCATCAGAGGGCCACCCCTTCTTTCCTAAGGTCCATGATGAACTGAGGCACAATGTTACACCCAATATTCAGCTCATGCACACACTTTGAGAGTGTGTGAGAATTTGCGATGCCTGTCTCACAGCAATAGCACCATGGTATTTTTATTAAAAGGGCGTGAAAATGGGCCTGTCACGACAGATGCTTCCAGCATGGGTTAGCACACATTACGATGGCTGCCCAGCCTTCGGCACCTGGACAGGTGCAAGAAAATTGTGACAAATCAACTGTTTGGAGATGCAGTGCATCTGGTGTTCAAAGCATTTAAACAAAATAACAGAACCAAAATGTTCTTGTTGATACGGAATATAGGGCTCCTATTGTGGGCCAATCATAATCTTTTCCTGATTCAGGATGCACAGGTAAACCTGTTCTCCAAATGTTCTATTTGATGACTTCTCTAAGGAGCGGGTCACACACACAAGTCTATGGCACAACGCAAATATATGTTTTCACCAGAGAAGAGAAGACAGAGAGACAGTTATCCTGGTAGCGCCGAAACATCCCAACCAGCTACGGTTTTAGGAGATAGTGGAGTTACTCTCTGCAGCTCTTAAGACCATCCTGCTGAAAAGGAATATGCACTCTCAGGAAAGGGGAATGATCTGGCATCCTCAGCAAGAGCTGTGGAGCATGCATGTCAGTAGAACCTGGAGCTCACCAACCTGGTGTCAAAAAAGTAATCTCAACACGATTTGAACACTATTGCGAAGCCACTTCTAAATGGCACCTTTATTTCCTAAAGGGGGCAGTTTTCCTTTTTGCATGCAAAGATCACTGGTGTTCTGAGATTATTATTGCTTCCTATTCACAGCACGTTAAAACATCACACTCTCACTATATCTGGTCAAACTGCATATCATTAGATAGATTTAAGACTTGAGATTTGATATTTGACCACTGCTTATGATAATACTCGGTTGTGGTGCTACTAAATTCTTAATTTATGTAATGAGTGCAAAATAATCAATTGGTAATTTATGATATTTTGAATATTTGCGGTTTATTAGTGTTGACGTAACTTCATTGAACAGCATCCATTAGGGCATATACAGTAGGGCCAGATTTACTAAACAGGACAAATTAGAGTTAGAACGGAATTGCATAAAAGCGCCAATCGGAGGGGAAAATTCAGCATGTGATTTACTGACAAAGCACACATTAAAGAACACAGACACAGCCAGATAATTTCTATAATGAGAGCAGAGATACTTACCACCTGCTTTAAGACATGCTTTTTTTGAGGCTTTAAATAATGCCGCAAATACCAGTAATTTGACAAGCGCAAATGTTAGTAAATTGCATTGCATGATTCATTTTTATACTCTTCTCCCATAAATTTGGCATCTGAAAGGGAACTCATACAAATGTATATTCAATAAGGTCAGGCACAAGAACAACTGTGTCCACTCCTTTTTAGCGTTAAATCTTCACTACACATCTTTAGTAAATCCTATTTTACCGGCAAAAGATTTACTGTTAGTGAATCTGGCCCATAATTCAAGAACTTGCATACTTAGAGAAATATTGATAGATGTACACATGTATACTTCATATTTCTTCAGATATAATTATAATTTCTATTCATTTCCACTGATTTATGTGAAATGATGAGCATTAGCGGCTTTCAGCACTATCTCCGTATGTTTTCTCTTCAGAGAATACTGTAATGACTCATAGGAAGTTCATTTGCTGTCTCTTCCAATGACAAGCTTCCCCTATGCTTCTGCATTCTGTTCTGTCCACAACAACCTCAGAGAATTTTTTAAAACACGAAACAGGAAACTAATAAACACGATTACAACAGTATATGATTTGTATGTGATTTTCATGAGATTTGGGGTATTTTCATAACCATTAAGGATTTTTACACAAGAAATGCTAAGCAGGTGCAGCGATTAGCTGCTTATAAAAGGCTATAAATACCATATTTTAACAACATTAATTGGTTTGAAGTGAATTTTGCATACTAGCATACTATTAATCTCATAAATTGTCTTATGGAGCTTGATGCTAATGTTAGCTTTAATTCTGAACAGGTTATTATATTTCATGATGCAATACTTTTGATAATACAGTAGATGGGTAAATGTCAATGCGATGTGGATTGGTATTCCATGTAATGCTGGAATAAAAACTAATAATGGCTGAATAAAAACAAAATAATGATAAAAGAATAATGGGGATTAGGTCTCATACCCGGCAGGGGTGTGAAACATTTGTCGAGTGAGAACGATGAATGAATGGGGCAGTTCGCCGGGCCAGACATCAGACAATAGTATGCAGGGGGTAATACATTATTTTATTATTCTTTTATTAGCCTTCTCTAAAAACACACAACGTGGTCTTAGAACATGTTTCATAAAATGCATCGTTTTAGAGATAAATCATTTTCAAATTTAAAATGAAGTTGCTACTTGTGGCTTCGGATTCACTGTGTTTCTAAAACCATTCACTGCAGACAAATAATTTTAATACATTTAAAAAATGTATTCTTAATATTTTTATTTTTGTTTCTATGTTTGAGCCATCTCCATATTATTAACAGTTTAATTAATTCTAAGTCTTGAACAGTAAATTTTCAGCTTTCAGTAAATATAAGTTGGTTATATATTTAGTCAGAAAGACTCACAAGCAGCAGCCTTTTTATATTGGGTATGTCATTTATGTCTCCATGCCAAAATAGGGAGGTGCAGGAGGAGTCTTTCTTTATTTTTTACAAGAGTGTTTACATGACATCTAATGCAGTCACGGCTGAAAATTTATGTCGCAGCTAATCAATCAGCTCATCTACATTCTCTGGTTTGTTACAATACTATTGGTAAGAATGATCTCATTACAAATAGAGAGTGCTAAGAGATTATATCCTCTGCGTCCTTCTACACTGCAATCATGGGATCTGCCTATAGTGCTGAAAGGTCCTAAAGGCCCGTTCTATGCCCAAAAGTGACAAACTGGAGCACTACTGGACACTAACCATTATTTGCTTCTTGCTAGTCAGTTACAGTATAAAAACAAGATGAATAATTAATTATTTTGATCTCTATTCCAAGGAAAAGAAAGATTTTAATTTTAATTGTTTATCTGCTAAAACAACCCCAAAATGGCTTTAAAGATGGCTTCAAAGCTAACAGACTAAAACCCTCAAAACTTTGATTTGAGTCTAATGAGGTCATTATGAGAAAACAAATGCACAGAAAACATACTGACACAGAAGTGAGGAAAAGTACATTTAAACTGATAGTTGAGTGATGTTGAAGAGATGTTCATGAGAAAGAGAGGGAGAAAGTGCATTAGCTGAGTGAACAAGGAATCAATAACTGGTGAAATCCCAGTGCCGGACAAGACAGTGACTGAGCAGAGCATGGGGATGAGACGAGGAACAAGAGAGGAATGAGACTGAAAAATGAGTGCTCAAGAGAGAAAGAATGAGGTACCAAAAGTGAAGTAGGAAGGTACTGATGCCAAAAGAACAATTCAGGCGGAATTGTTTTTCGAAATTACATCTGTGTTACAATTATTAACAGAAGACATCTGTAGTTTCATGCACTGAATTGTAAATAAGATTTGGATCTTTGTAGTTTTTACTGATGAGAGTGTTATTTGTCTGGATGTCGGTGTTTCAGTAGATCATGTGCTCTATTTTTTTTTTTTTTTTTTGCGTCATAAGGCACTCTGAATTAAACAATCACATTTGACAACACTCCATTTGATAAATTCTGACCTGTCTATGATGGGAATTATAAGAACTCACCTTATTAGTCTGCCACACAAATAAATAAAGACTACCAAAAAAAAAAACAATCAAAAGTGTGAGAAAGACTAAATCAGATGTGTTGCCATGTGACTAGATACAGTGCTACACTGAACTAGAAATACAACACAAACACAAAATGACCCCACCAACTGAAGCTGATATAAAATACTGCAATTAAATATTCCATATATGAGTGAAAAATGCACAAATGCACATTTTTGTGGTTTATGAGTGTCTGTAATGTTACAGGTCGCTAAAGGCATATTGTGTGCCTGAATAGTGCTAGCCGTGTTACATAAGAGCTGACGCACACTAGAGCAATGAGACAGAGATGAGTTTAGTTGATGTCCACAGGGCCAAAAGTCATAGCTGAAAAGAATTAACATATGGAAGAACATAATGGCTTACTACACCCCACATACGAGCACAGACACAATTATTACCTACTATGGTATATACTATATAACCCATACATACTATACTGTACTAATGATGTCAAAACATGATTCAGTTACAGGTCCATACTAAAATTAAACACTGTACCGGTATTCTGTTCTATACGAGTCCAGTCACTGCAGCCTAGCCATTTGCTGTTTAAGCTAAATCCTGTAAAATTACAATTTAATTGATGCCATCTTTGCACACAGTGTAAAATTTATTGTGAATTTAACAGTAAAAGACTGTAAAAATGCAACAGTAAAAACCTATTAATTGGTTAGCGGCAAGTTTCATTGCTATATACAGTAAAACTGTAATGGACATAATTTTACATTCCTAGAGTTCCCAGTTTTGCATTTAGGGCTGCCCCCTAATAGTCGACTAACCGTTAGTTGATGGGAAGAGGCATAGTCGACCAAAATTTTATTAGTCACTTAGTCGTGGGGAAAAATAAATCCACAGGAGGTGGAGGTGTGACAGACAGATTGTTAATGGCTGGTCTTTGTGGTAACACAGTACATTGGGCAGGACATTGGGCAGTTCACCTATCATTCATCGACCTCAAATATTGCTTTCCATCTGAAAGATGTAAGTAGTAGTAACTTTATGCTCAATCTAATGTTAACCTAGAAAAATGTGCGCTATTCAAGTGTATGTGCTGAGTGTGGAAGCTGAACAGTAGCGCGCTCACTGCATGACAGATACAAATAACCAAAACATATACTTGCTTTACAGACATGAGAAATATATCGAGCTATATTAGAGAGCGAAATGTCTACTTTCAAATGAACTAATTTAAAGGGAAAACAAATATTCT
The DNA here is from genome assembly GCF_049309525.1 of Garra rufa. Classification (NCBI taxonomy): domain Eukaryota; kingdom Metazoa; phylum Chordata; class Actinopteri; order Cypriniformes; family Cyprinidae; genus Garra; species Garra rufa. Next base: position 17,288,140 of record NC_133373.1, on the reverse strand, counting down.
CAGATTATGTAATCCATATGAATCATGCATACAGGCGCATATTGCGGAGATGACGAGTCAGTGTTGCTGAATTCATCTCAAGCCGAAAACAAAGAAAGCACTAGTTTATCAAGACATTATTAAAATGTTAATGGAGTCTACTTGCTGTTTTTCCCGACACATTCGTAATTATTAAGCTTTTTTTGCATGCGCTTGAGCACTTATTATTATTATTATTATTATATTATAAGGCTCATTATTATCATTTATATGGTTTATTAATAAATGTGCGACTAATAGTCGACTAATGCCTAAAATGAATGACTACTAGTTGACCAGAAAAATCTTTAGTTGAGGTCAGACCTATTTGCATTTCACATTTGATATTTCATTTTGTTGAAGTAAAAGTTTACGTATTTAACGTAAAATGTGGTTCTACAAAACGTACATTTACTTATGTTTATGTCAGACACTAAAACGTACAATACTGACTTATTTACAGCTTCTAAGCATACAAATATGGGTGAATTTTCAGCATTTAAATGTACAATGCTGACATATTGTCCTAAACGTAAATTATTTACATATAAACAGCATTATAGACTTATAAATTAATCATTGTTATTAAACATTTTGTTCTGTTCTGTGTGATTTCTGCCGCCATCTCGTTTAAAGTTTACACAATGTTCAACAAGACTACACTCTAAAGGGGTCATCGGATGCCCATTTTCCAAGTTCATATGATTCTTAAGGGTCTTAATGAAAAGTCTGTAATATACTTTGGTAAAAGATTCTCAATAGTAGTGTTAAAAAACACACTTTTACCTTGTCAAAATCAGCTCTGCAAAATATCAGACTAACATTTCTGTAATCGCTTAACCTATACTTATCATGTAATATTTACTTTGTTTGCCGTGGGACACAAAAGGTGTCTTCTCCGACATGCTGTGACTGAAACGAGAACCATAAAATACTCCATTCGACTGTGAGGAACAGAACTAAACTCAAGCCTTTATTTAACACTCTTCATTTCCATCCTGAGCAGTGACCATAAGCAGCAAAACCTGCGCTAATGCGCTCATTCCAAATTTAAAAGTTGCCGCTTCAAGAAACGTTAAGTTTTTTAGCTAAAAATACGTAGCAATGTTTACGTTTTAAATGTTGAAATACGCTTAAATTGTACGTTTCAGCATCAATAAAAACATGACAAATTGTATGTTTTGTGCTTGTAAACATTATCTACGTATAAACAATGAGACAAGGCTGTCATTGGGGTTGTATGCTTTTTTTTACAGTGCACTTCTGATATTGATACTGTTTTAGATATAATAATCTATAATGGGTCATGAAATGCATTTTTAAATGATTTTATACTGCTATATAAGGTGCCTTATTATAACCTTAGTACCAAAAACTGTCATAATTTAAATATAAATAGTAATTTTATATGCTAAATTTAGCCCTCTGATTTGAATGGTTCATTGGAAGGGGCGTGTCTGCCGTTAGACTTTAATGTAAAGACCCACTGTTATGATTAGCTAACATCTTTGCATATGAAATGAGCAATCCTTGTTGAACTAGAAAAAATAGACTATCGCCATTGTATTATAAAAAAACCCCCAAAAAACAACGCACACTCAAGGTGGTAATGCAGCAATTTAATTTAAGGCGTAAACTGTAAGTTTAACTGCTTCAAGAACAGTGATGTTACCACCTCGCTACTGAGAAATGTCATGTACTGTAGGTTTTCAGCTATAAATATATTTTACTGATAAAGTCATTGGCAGCAATAACAACAAGTTTGTGTGTACATGTATGTTTGTGTGTGTGCGAATGTGTGTGTCTAAGATGTCCGTCTGTGTGTTTGTATGGTAGAGAGAGTGTGAGGAAGAAAGTGTATTTTCATTCCATAATATAACAATTTCGTAGGGAAAAACATATAAATAGGTTGCCTTTTTTATCCTATTGTTTGTTTATTGAAATTTATTGAAAACATTTGCCAAAGTGATATGAAACTGTCTTGCAGTCAAGACCTCCCTGGTAGTATTGTGTTTTCTGAAAAATAATTGCACACCTTAGAACATTCATCAACCTATCAGATTTAAGTATTCAACAGCCCTGTAGTATAACAAAAATTTAATTGCCAGATTAACTATTTTTTTTAAATAGTTGCAGACCTAGTATACTAAACTGCATTATGTTTACTATACAGTACTAATTTACTATAGTAGTACTACTCAACTGTAAACTGCATACTATTTCTTATGTTATAACAATGTATTAGAAGATGATTCAAAGAGTCTGCTGCCTTGTGGAACATGTGGTTTGATCTGTGCATGTGCATGCATCTAACAAATCACAGTCTTAAGAGATGGGGATTTTTGGATAAATGCACCCAGAAATCTAGAACACTGAAATGCACAGAGAAGAAAGGAGAGGGAGAAAATGAGAGATAGAGAAAGTCTTTATTCAGAGGCAGAAACTTTGAGGGGATAATTAGTAAGAGTGAGCACTGAGGACTGGGGCCGAAGAGTGAAACTCTAAAGCTCCGAGCAGAGATTATTTAAACCAGAGCTGAACTTCTCCTGACTCTTCTAATCACTCCTCAAAGATGGCTAGTCACGTAGCATATCTCTCACACTGCAGTAGCCAGCTAACCCACCCAGCCCCAGTCACTTCAGACTCCATTCTAGTATTGCGCAGGCTAGATTAGCTCTGAGCAGAAGTAATTTAGATGACCTTCAGCCACCAGTAATTTCATCATCCTCAGCACCAGCACACTGATCCTCAGCCATTAGCCTAAGCTAATAACGTCTTCTCGTCTCACTAAAACATAAGTAGAGGGTTGGTGAAGTGCTGATTTCATTTTCCTTCTCTAGTACATGAAAGAAAACTGTTACGATTAGCTGTCTCTTCCATTATCTGCTATGTGTGGGGTTGCTAGCACAGTACAATTTGTTCATTTACGTAAATGTTTTGGCTTCTTTACCATTTGTATTGATAGGAAGTGTATAGAGAGGACAGGAAATGTGTCTAATGTGGTGTCAAAACAACCTCAAGATGTCTACATTTGATGCCTCAAAGTTGCATGTCATCTCAGAGTGTTGACAAGCCAATTAGCTCACAATTGCACCTAAATGCACTTTATTTTTAACAGCAATCCATTGACAATCTATTACTTTAGAATAGCTATAGAATATAATTTCTAGTATTTTTGGCTACATTAAAAGCACAATTCCAAAACTTTGCTTCAGTTGTAGCACAAAAAAAATCTTGTCCTCACCAATTTTGATTGATTAAATTAATTGTTTGTTTGTTAGTTAGTTTGTTTGTTTCTTATTCGCATTGTGTTAAAGTCATTTATTTCATTATGTCATTTTTGACATGGAAATAAGCCCAACTAAATGCGCAGAAATCATTACAGTATACAGTCGATTATAATAGGAAACTATTTTTTAACAGATAAAAAAAGTGAATAAAAAGTTAGAGACAACAGCAAAGAGATTTATCAACAGGTTGATTTATATAAAAAAAGGTTCTGTCTCAGCGTCTTAAAGCATAAATATATGGTGGTGTCGTAATGCACTCGACCTGTCCCTGGAGTCACTGACTCAGCCCAAAACACACACGCTCTCTGAATTATATACCTAACATCTTCAAAATCCAGTCTGTCCACACACTCAGCAACATGATACACGGCGCACTGCAACATTATACGCCTCAGAAATCGTAAGCGTTATTTCAATAAATCACCCCCTCCAGACATTTCCATCTCATTGAGAATTAGACAATTTCATCCATTTTGACAGCAAAAATTGGTTTCTTAATCAGCATTTTTTCATGTTTCCCATAAAATATCTAAACATTCTTAAAATTAGAAAAAAGACACTACTAAAAAGTGCCTACTGAGATAATTAGGAAAGCATGCAATACCTTTATTTCTGCCTACATGTGGGTTGAGAATGTTCCACAGAGACAAACAGGAAGGGAGATGTCAACGAGAAGGACAGTGGGAAAGAAAGAGACAGGGACAGTAAATTGTAGGATGAGAGTTATTGTGCATACATACACATCGAGGATGAATTTGCATGCATTTTAGGATAATATGAGCATGCACACTACAGTATCTGACTTGGTTTTTATCTTAGAATTCCTAGTACTACAGAATTAACACAGATTTAATTGTTTTCCCATCCATATCACTTGAATTGAGGTGGAAAAAAGCGTGTTAGTGTTTCTCAAACTAACAGATGCTCAGGGACAGAGTTTGGCACTATTTCGTATTTCTGCTCTGGAAGACAGACATATGTTGATTCATATATTCAGTTGTATTTTTTTCCATAAGGACTAACCTATTTCGTGTCTGGTTCAATGGCTCTCATATCAGGACATGAGCACTTGAATGAAGGACATATATTAATGTCTGCATCACTGTCCATCTCCACTGAGAACCCACTGTAGGCATGCACCCAAGAGAGTTGTGCATTTCTGTGCCAAGTGACCTTGTGTAACGCCAGGCCAGCAGAGGGAGCCCTTACCCATGAACGGACTGTTGCTGCTCCCTCTGCTGCCTCGTTGGTTACTTCCTGTTTGTCCTCCATAAAAGCCAGCTTCACACACACTCACACCGCGAAGTATTGTTTTGCTGTTGCGGACTCTACCAAGCGTTTATCTTGTTTCATTGCCTTGTCTTGTTATTTTTCACGGTTTTGTTTCTCGGTCATAGTTTTGTTTTCATTGCCATAGTTTTTCCCTGTTTCATTGTTTTGTTTATTTTGCTACTTTGGACTGCTCACCTGGATTCTGACCCACGCCTGTATTTACTGGATTACGCTTTTGTCTTGCCCTGGATGTTATTGTTTGTTTGGATATTGACCCTGCCTGTCTCGACTACGATCTGTAATAAAGCTTGCAATTGGATCTTACACGCTTCCCTGAGTCCTCGCCTTACACCTTGTGGGATTTTGAATAGGCTGTTTTTCTTTTACAATGACAATTAGGTACACTAGACAACCCATTATAAAACATATAGCTATTTAAATTAAACAAGAATGACAATTAGGCCAATTAAACATCAAATCTACATATGTCGATATAATCTATCCATTACAGAAACTATATATATTTTTAATTAATTAACTAAATTTACTTACCGAAAACATTATATTCAGCTTAAATTCTTGCATGCAACTCTTGTTACTGCATTATTTTATATCAGTCATTGCATAAAATCATGATAGCCAATAAGTAATACCATTTGCATCCTTCAACAGCATGACAAAAAAACGTCTCGGGTTACGTATGTAACCCTGGTTCCCTGAGGGAACGAGACACTGCGTCATCAACGCTATGGGGAATGCCATAGGCAAGCCGCACTCTGAACACAGTCTGTAAACCAATCAAAAAAAGGGAGCGACGTACCGGCGCGGTGACGTCAGCGACCAGGAAGTATAAAGCACGTGCGTTTCAAACCGGCGTCAGCTTCCAGGAATGAAGCAATGCGCGGCAGGAATGCGGGAATTGTGGTCCATGACGCAGTGTCTCATTCCCTCAGGGAACCAGGGTTACATACGTAACCCGAGACGTTCCCTTCCGGGAACTCGCACTGCGTCATCAACGCTATGGGGAACAAGATACCCACGCCCCCATAATTCCAAGTCCCTGCCTAGTGTATGTGCTAGAACAAGGGTGGAAAGCGTTGAGTCTGGTGGGTCATGCCAGAACAGGAAAGTCTCGGCCTGGGGAAATTGCCAGGACACGAGTGATAATACACCTCTGTCTGGAGAACCGCCAGAAAGCAGAGGGAAGATTACACCTCGGCCCGGGGAACCGCCGGGACACATGAGGGAAATAACCACACCTCCGTCTGGGAAACTGCCAGGACCCGGAGGAGGAGTAATACACCTCTGTCTGGAGAACCGCCAGAAAGCAGAGGGAAGAATATACCTCGGCCTGGGGAACCGCCAGGACACACAAGGGAGATAATACACCTCCGCCTGGGAAACTGCCAGGACCCAGAGGGAAATGACTCAGCCTAGTCAGTGCTAGGACACGGATGATAATACACCTCCGTCTGGGGAACCGCCAGAACAAGAGGGAGAAATTACCTTGGCCCTCAGGCACACGAGGGAAAGATCTGTCAATCCAGGACAGAAGAGCCTGGAGTGGCTCTCAGGTCTAGCTCATAGAACCTGACGAAAGTTAAGGGTGAAGACCAACCCGCCGCACTGCAGATGTCCTGAATGGAGACACCTGCTGTCAGAGCTTTAGAGGCAGCAATGCCTCGAGTAGAGTGAGCCTTGACCCCCAAGGGTGATGGCAGGCCAGAGGACTCATAAGCAGTAGAAATGGCGTCTACGATCCATCTACTAATAGTAGGTTTTGACGCAGGTTGCCCCCTCTTAGGGGGACCGTGACAAACCAAAAGTTGCTCTGACTTACGCCACAGGGCAGCTCTGTGCTGATGTGCTCGCACTGGACACATACAGTTATACTTCCGATGGTCGTGCTCCTTGAAAGGAGGAGGGTAAAAGGCCTGGAGTATGACCGGCTGTGGTACTGCTGTCGGGACCTTCGGGACATACCCGGCTCTAGGGTAAAGAAAGGCTTTGGCCAGACCAGGCGCAAAGTCAATATAGGAAGGGGCCACAGAAAGGGCCTGAAGGTCTCCTACTCTCCTCAGAGAAGTAAGAGCCAACAGCAATGCCGTCTTGATAGTAAGAAGACGGTCCGAAATCTCCTCAATAGGCTCGAATGGAGGCTTGCAGAGGGCTTCGAGCACCACAGCAAGGTCCCATGTAGGTACCTTCGATCTCACTCGAGGCCTCAACCTGAGTGCACCGCGGAGGAAACATATGACCAGGGGGTTTCTACCCACTGACAGGCCACCGAGAGGGGCGTCGTAGGCCGATAATGCCGCCACGTACACCTTGAGGGTGGAGTGGGTTAGCCCTGCGGAAAAGCGAGACTGCAGAAACTCCAGTACTGTACCTATCGGGCAGTGAACTGGGTCTAATTGGTGCTGGTTACACCATCCAGTAAACAGTTTCCACTTAAGGCCATAGAGTTTCCTCGTAGAGGGAGCTCTGGAATGAAGGATGGTCTCAGCAACCTCTGGGCCACACCCATAGTTTCCACATCTCCATGCGGGGGTGAAGAATTGAGCCCCTGGCCTGGGAGAGGAGGTCCCTCCTGACGGGAATCTCCCAAGAAGAGCCATCGAGGAGGGCAATTATGTCCGAGAACCATACTCGGGCCGGCCAGTACGGGGCTACTAGTAGCAGCCGTACTCCATACCGGCGTACTCGTTCCAGAACTCCCGGGAGCAGAGCGATCGGGGGAAAAGCGTACAGACGAAGCCTCGGCCACGTCTGTACCATAGCGTCCAGCCCAAGAGGAGCTGGAGGAACTAGAGAGAACCAGAGGGGACATTGCGATGTCTCTTGAGTCGCAAAGAGGTCCACCTGGGCCTGACCAAACACTCTCCATATCTGCTTCACTACTTTCGGATGAAGCATCCATTCCCCGGGCCTCGGCCCCTGCCTCGACAGGACGTCTGCTCCCACATTGAGATGTCCAGGGATATGAACGGCTCTCAGCGAGAGGAGTTTTCCCTGTGACCACAGGAGGATATGGAACTTGTACAAGGGGCGTGAACGCATACCCCCCTGGTGATTGATGTAATACACCACCGCCGTGTTGTCGGTGCGGACCAACACGTGACGGTCTCTCAGGTCCAAGAAAAAGTGCTTTAGGGCCTTGAATACAGCCAGCATCTCTAGACAATTTATGTGCCATGAGAGATGATGACCGTTCCACAGACCGTGGGCTGAGCGGCCACTCATGACCGCCCCCCAACCGGTGAGGGAGGCATCTGTCGCTAGCGTGACGCGGCGACAAGGAGCTCCCAACACCGGGCCCTGAGATAGAAACCAAGGTTTTTTCCACATGTCCAAAGCACGTAGGCATCGCCGCGTGACCTTGATCTTGCGGAATGGGTTTCCCCTCGGGGAGAACCCCTTGGTTTTGAGCCACCACTGTAGCGGTCTCATGTGCAGCAGTCCAAAAGGTATCACGTTGGATGCAGCTACCATGAGACCTAACAATACTTGGAACTGTTTGACAGTGAGTGACAGGCCTAGCTTGACCGCATTGACTGCAGTAAGGATCGACTCGATCCGAGCAGGTGACATTCATGCCTGCATCGTGGTCGAATCCCATACGACACCCAGATAGGTGGTTCTCTGTAATGGAGACAGCACTCTTTTCTTGGCGTTGAGTCTCAACCCCAACTCTTTCATGTGAGCGAGAACAACACCTCGATGTTGAACCGCTAACTGTTCTGTACTGGCTAAAATCAGCCAGTCGTCTATGTAGTTGAGTATGCGGATGCCCTGGAGTCGCAGAGGAGCCAGCGCAGCATCCACACACTTCGTAAAGGTTCGGGGTGAGAGTGCTAGGCCGAACGGGAGAACTCTGTATTGGTAAGCTTCGCCCCGGAAAGCAAACCTGAGATACTTCCTGTGTTGAGGAAGGATGGAGACGTGAAAGTATGCGTCTTTTAGATCTATCGTGACAAACCAGTCCTCGGACCTGATTTGGGACACGACTTGACTGATAGTCAACATCTTGAACTTCAGCTTTCTGACTGAGCGGTTCAATTGCCTGAGATCTAAAATGGGCCGCAGCCCCCCATCCTTCTTGGGAACTATGAAGTACCGGCTGTAGAACCCGGACTCTCTGTGTTGAGGAGGGACCACCTCGATGGCCTCCTTCCTCAGCAGGGAGTTTACTTCCTGTTCCATTACCAGAGCCTGCTCAGGACCCACCTCTGTGGGAAATACCCCGTTGAAAGGTGGTGGTGGAGCGCCGAATTGGATAGAATAACCTTCCTCTACAGTACGCAGGGCCCATGTAGATACATTCGGCAGTAGTTTCCACGTTTCCTACTAGGGGTCTACTAGTCTACTAGGGGAACCAGCCTCTCGAGACTGGTTTCTGGATTTATTTGAACAGCTGATTTGGTGACCTGTAACAGCGAACTGGCAGGAAACACCTGAATCGGTTGTTCTGAGCGCCCCCGTGGAGGCGGCGAACACTCTAGCTCCGCTACGTTTCCGGGCAGGAAAACTAGAGAATAATGTTCGCGGGAGACTGCCGCGCCCTGTAACACCGGCAGGGTTAGCTGACGAATCTCCTGAGGGCCCCGAGGAGGAGCGGCTACCATGAACTGTGGTGAACCACCAGCCTCCTCGAGAGGGGCTACCCTCACTGGCCCTGTGCCGCAGCAGTCAGGGCCGTTTAGTCGAGGACCTCTTGGACTGGAGGACGACCCTCAGGTCAGGCCTGGTCTTAGAGGTCCCCGACTTTGAGTGTTGCTGACCCCGCCCTCTAGGTCTTGCCGGAGGGGCACGGGTTGCAACACTCCTCTTTTGTGCCTCACGGTATGAAGAGCTTGTACACGGCTGGGGCTGCTCCCGGTCAGCCCCAGAGGAATAAACGCGGCGAGGGAGATAGCGCTGGAACGCCGCCGCCTGCCTGCGGGCCTCCTGGTGTCTGCTGACCACAGCATCAACAGAATCACCGAAGAGGCCGGAGGACTGAAGCGGGGCGTCCAGGAGGAGGACCCTGTCCTTGTCTTTCATCTCAGACAGGGTCAACCACAGATGCCTCTCCGCGGCCACCAGGGCTGCCATAGACCGCCCCACATCACGAGTGGTCTCCTTGGTGGCGCGGAGAGCTAAATCTGCAGTCCTGCGCATCTCCGTGATGTTCGCTTTTTAAATCCTTCAGCAGGTCAGCCTGGTATGCCTGCAACACCGACATATTATGGAGGCAAGCACCAGCCTGACCTGCAGCCGTGTACGCCTTGCCCACCAAGCCCAAAGTGATCTTGAGTGGCTTAGTGGGCAAGGACGGAGCCTTCAGAGACGATGCCAGACCGGGTGACAGATAGCTAGCCAGCGTCTGTTCAACCGGCGGCATCGTCTTGTAGCCACGCTCATTCAGCCCCGCCACATCACCGTAGTAATCAGCGGACGGGGTGAACAAGCGGGCTGAGAAGGGTTTTTCCCACGATCTAGCGATCTCAGCATGTAGATCGGGGAAAAAGGGAAGGCTCCGTTTTGGAAGTGCCGACTTTGTCCGCAGAAAGCGCTCGTCGAGTTTGCTTCTCTGCGGCTCATGCTTTTCTTCCACAGGCCAACTGATATTAAGTTTGGCTACCGCGTTCGTCAGCACTTCCAAAAGCTCCTCATACTTTTGAGGCGATCGGGGGGGGGGGGGGGGGGCGGTTGAATACTTGTGTCCACGCCCTCCACATCAACCTCCTCGGAGGAAGACAGGAGGAGCGCGGACGCCCCTTCCTGGAGGGAAGGAACCGCAGCGCGGGCTTCCTCATCCAGTAGGAGGTCAATTGATTCACTACAGATCTGGCCATTAAAAATGCGTCTATTTTCACGCGGCAACCTGCAATTCGGCACGCGTGGCCACGCGTCCTGCCGCAGCGGCTTTTTTAGATTTTTTTACAACGTTGTTGCACTTCATATAATATCCACCAGGTGGCGCAAGGAACAACATTCTGTAGCCAAACACCATGGCCAGCTCTAGGGGGCGTTGGTCACAAATACCAGTACAATAGTTCAATGATTCCTCTTTCCTGAAATTATGGTTCAAACCAATAGCAAAAAGATAGCTTATTCATAAGCAGGTGCAGTTGTATTGTTATTTTGTTTTCTTTCTTTGTTTTCCTGACGAACATTTATTAGACTGCATCGGAAATAGAAATGTTAATTTCGGTTATTTTATTTTTCCAACCGACAACTGACGTAAACCGCTAAATTCGTTTTCAGGGATTAATTATACACAAGCAAGAAGCAGCATAAACATCAGAACCTCACGCGCAGAGCTTATGCAAAGAGAAAAACCCAATAAACCTATATATAATAATAAATAAAATAGGCCCATATAAGAAATATATGTTTTTCTTTTCTGAATGAATAATAATTTAACAAATTAATAAGTAGCAAGCCTATATGCAGAATTTTAGGCAATTTCTGTGATGCGCCCTTAAACCAGCATCATTCCATTTTTATTTAATTTTTTTTACAAATAGCCATTTGAGCAATGCCGTACTCTTGAACGAGTATTGTAAGCTGTATCCACTTTATTAAGGGGAAAAAAATAAAGTGATCCTGACGGCGCCGCGGGCAGTTAAATAATTCGACAACTTTCACCTTCAGAATAAAATACATTATATATTTCAGCGTTTTAAAGCAACATCAAATTAAGATATGCATGTTTAAGAGGTAGTTCGTCTTTTTCTTTTTCTAAGATACACAATTTTAGATACACTGACAATTAATTTGAGTAGAGACAGAAATGGGAAGGATAAATATAAACTACAGTATTTTTGCGATTTTGGTGCTTAGAAATTTATTCTAAGTGGGCAGCGGGCGAATAATATAGTTAATATAGCGCGGAGCGGGTGGATGCGGAATAAAACCTTGTGGAAGCGGGACTGGAAAAGCACTTTGTTATATCCTATAGACTATTTAGATACTTCATCATCAAGCAAAAATTTATTCATAAGCAGGAGCAGTTTTATTATTATTTTCTTTCATTTTTTTCCTGTTAAACTTTTATTAGACTGCATTGAAAATAAAAATGTTAATTTCTGTTTTTTTTTTTTTCCAAACGACAACCGACGCGTTTAGTTATTATTAACGACAAGATTGTGTTAAATTACATTTAAATTGAAAAGTGGCTGTGACACATTAATAACAGTTAAATTCGTTTTGAGGGGTTAATTGTACACAAGCAAAAAGCAGCATAAACATCAGAACATCACGCGCAGATCTTATGCACAGAGAAAACCCAAAAAAGCTGTATGTAAAATAAATAAAAATGCCCATATGTGAAATATAAATTTCTTAATGAATAATAATTTAACAAAACGAAATAAAATAAAATTAATAAGTAGCAAGCCTATATGCAGAATTGTAGGCAATTTCTGTGACGCGCCCTTGAACCAGCATCTTGTTTACATTTTTTTTTTTTTTACAAATAGCATACACATCTGTTTTTTCGTTGTGATTGTACACAAATAACAGAAATATGTAAAATAGCATAGTTTTGAGCAATCCCTTACTCTTGAACGAGTATTGTAAGCTTTATCCACTTAATTAAAAGGGGGAAAAAACGTGATCCTGACGGCGCCGCAGGCAGTTAAATAACTGGACGACTTTCACCTTCAGAATAAAATACATTATATATTTCAGCGTTTTAAAGCAACATCAAATTAAGATATGCATGTTTAAGAGGTAGTTCCTCTTTTTCTTTTTCTAAGATAAACAATTTTAGATACACTGACAATTAATTTGAGTAGAGAGGAATAGAAATGGAGAGGATAAATATAAACTACAGTTTTTATAGAGTTAAAAATTAATTTATTTATTTATTAGTATTATTACTATTATTATTTTGATTTGTTTTTGCGATTTTGGTGCTTAGAAATTTATTCTAAGCGGGCAGCGGGCGAATAATATAGTTAATATAGCGGGAGCGGGTGGATGCGGAATAAAACCTTGTGGAATCGGGATTGGAAAAGCACTTTATTGTTATATCCTGTAGACTATACTTCATCATCAATCATGGGCGTCGGAAGCAAAATAAATGCGGGTGGGTCCTCCCCCAGAAAAATACATACTTTAGTATATGCCATTTTCTGTAGTCTGGTGCCTTTTATTTAATGTTTTTACACAATGCAAATACTCCATATTTACAAATATTACAAAAGACGGCTATACTGCATCATTTTCAGTGGCGTAAGTGATAATACGACTAACATATCGTTTTTGACGCGGGAGACCCGAGTTCGCATCCGCCTTTTGGTGAAATCATTTTCAAAATCGTCTCCCTTTTCACTTATATCATATCGGAAAGGCATTTGTTTATTAGTTAATTAATGAAATAATTGAAAAGTTGAAATAAAGTATCAACTAGGGTTAGGTCACCTACCGTAAGTGTATCTGAGCACTATACTGTACTTTTAGGAGTGTTAATAATTAATTTTATTATTATTATTGTTATTATTATTATTATTATTATTATTATTATTATTATTGTCTTTAGATTTGTTCTTACATTTTGATGCCGTACATTATTATGACGCACTGCCCATGCAGTTTTTTTTTTCTTTTTTCTTAAAAACTAATTGAAGTGAAAGGGAAGAAACCCATGTAGATTTGGCCTAATGCCCATAAATACTATAGCCTAGTATTATATCCTAATATAGAAAATAATTTAGACAAATAAACAGAAGGCTCACTTTTCAAAACAATAAAGCTTAGCCTATATGACTGACAACGAATACAATAATTGTTAAGTATCAAATCGACCAGACACCGAAACAGCTTCTTTCCTCAGGCAATCCATCTCATGAACACTTGATCGTGCAACATACAACACTATACATTCTTTATTCATTTTTCCGTTATTTATTTAAAGCACATACTTACTTCTATTCAAATGTCTTTGCTATTTTTGCACATTGTCTGTCTTGTATACCTCTATATTGTTCTTTTTATAATATGTATCGTCTTGTCACTGTCATTCTGTAGCACTGTGGAGCTCTGTCACAAAAACAAATTCCTAGTATGTGCAAACATACCTGGCAATAAAGCTCATTCTGATTCTGATTCTGAAAAGTGCTCCAGTGAGTTATGCAATTTTTTTCCACCCTTTTTTCTTTTTCTTTTTTTTTTAAGTGGAAAAGTAGTTCTTCTATTTCGGAGAAGTTCATTAAGTCTGTCTCTTAACAGCTTCCAGTTACGAACTGCGGGTTGAATCTCCGACCAACGATCAGTAAAAGTTTTTATTTTATTTTATTTTTTTATTTTTTTGTATTTTTATTTTTTTATTTTTTTATCTTTAAACAGCTCCGATTTACATCATTTTAGCCTGGAACTAGGCTTAAGTCTGTTCTGGGAAACCAAAGGGAAGTGTATTTTTTTTTTTTTTTTCAGTTTTCTGAAAAGTAGCCGTTAATGAGGCATCAGCGTTAAGCGGCATGCAGTATAAAGAGCGAAATGTTTATGAATGGCAGAGTGGGGGTGGGGTGGGGTGTTGAATGCTGTCTGTTGCCTTGTTGTAATCAACATTTGGAGACTTGGGGGTGCTGGGGGCGGATTCCGACTGCATTCAGTTGCATTTCGAATTCAGCATTCAAATGCATGCCAGGGAGAAGGGGAAAGCTTTCCTCACACGCTCCACTTTTTTCAAAACATTAGTGTCCAACCTGACACGCGGGTCAGAAACAACCCGAACCCGACCGTTTTCAAATAACCCACCCGCAACTCGGACCGAAGAATAAAAAAAAAAAATATTGTACCCGACCCGCCTCCTGACCCGTATGTATGAATTCAAAATTAAAAATTTATTGTCATAAAAACAGACGGTGAATATAATTCAAAAATGTTAAGTATTTGCTGATTAAAGAAAACATGAAGGATGCCGCTTAATATTTGGCTTTTACGTGAACTTTAAAGCATATCCCTCATTCCATTTGTTTTCTTTGTTTTGTAATCTTTATATTATTTTCGTGAAATGTATTTTTGCTCAACATGCATTTCTCGTGGCCACGAGTTTAATGAATAAACCAACCTGCGTGACATTAGTAACCCAGAATTATTTGAGATATTTCGTTTTGAGTTAAGAAATTGTTTGCCTATATTAATTGTTATAGAAATTAATACAATATTAAATAATTATACAGGCGATGCTGTATATGCTAATGCTGTCTGTGCGCAATGTAGACAGCTTTCACAAGTGTTTACATGTATTACATGTTGGCCTACTTCAAATTAAATAGCCCTGCAAGAAACATTTCATGTATCCCACAATCTTGTCCATTGACTGACCTTCTTTTTTTCCCATTATATTTGTATTATTCGTTTGTATTCGTTATTTTTTCCTTCATTTTGATCTCGTTACATAACATTCTGAATGTAAATGATACTGTAAAGGTTCTATGACTGGGGTTTTTACTGGAATGCAGTTTAAAGGTTAAATTTAACATATATTGTATTTTATTTAGTCTAACTAATAGACAAATAACTGAAGAGTGAATCATTCACGTAGTTTCATTTGGAAATAATTTATTGTCACACAGTAAAATAGGCCTACATTCCTTCTCTTAACTAAAGAATTGAACATATAAAATATGAATTGAACATATTTTATTTTGTTTAGTCTAATTAACAGACTAGACTATATAAATATTAAACTGTTTTACTGAGAAATGAATCATTCACGTAGTTTCATTTGTAAATGAAAACATCATGTATCGTCCCACACGGGGATAAATACAATCAAAAAGTCAAAACGTAATTGGCATAATTGTCAGGCGTTAAAAATAAATAGCCCTAACCAGGTATTGAAATAATAATAACCTATAATAAGAATAAATAATAAGTGATTTAGAGCTATCTACTTTTTTCTTTATTGTGAATCGCTTAACCTAAATAACTTTATATATGCTATTTGGCATATATTTAGCAAATATTGTGAACTACAATTATGCCAATAAAGTTTTGACTTTATGATTGTATTAATGCCCGTGTGTGACCATACGATTTACAAATGGAACGTGAATGATTCACTCGACAATGAAACACTATATAGGTTATAATTAGACTAAAAATGAATATATGCCATATAGTATAATCAAAGCTTTCATGGCATGTCAGCATTTATCATTTAGATTCGGAATGTTAAGAGATCGAAATTAAGGGGGACATACTGAATATAAACGAATAATACATTTATTACAGAAAAAAAGGATCAATTAATGGATAAGACTTAAGGATGCATACAATGTTTCTTGCAGGGCTATTTAATTTGAAGTACTTATATGTAATAAATTCTTGATAAACTTTTGAATGCTGTCTACATCGCGCACAGACATTCGCATATACAGCATTGCCTATTGTTAATATATAACTTAATATTGCATTAATTTCTATAACAATTAATAAAAACATTTCTTAACTCAAAATAAAAAATATTAATAAACCTATCTCTGATAATCCTTGGTTATGGTTACGCAGGTTTGTTTATGCATTAAACATAAGGATGTCGTTACCTCGACAAAATAATCTTGTGGCCACGACATATGACATTCCCAGGAATTAATATCTCGTGGCAATGACAAAAAGTAATATCCTAGGAATTCATTTGTGTGGCCACGAGTCGACAAACATAAGTGAACCGAAGGTGTCCCCTCCAGGTTACCGTACCTTTTAAGTTTGCAGCAATGTTTTCAGCCTGCTCCAGTCCAGTGCGTTACATGACTGCCCCCTACTGATCATGTCTTTCCTATGTCATTGTATTTTCCGTGTTCCTTTGGAATACACCGGCGTCACGCGAGACCACTTTACTTCCCGCGCGCATTTTAAATGGCCAGATCTGTAGGTGAGGAAGGAGATAGGGGATCACCCGTCTCCATTCCCTCCAGTAAATCAAGCTGCGAACCCCACGAGTGCAGCTGCCGCTCCGCCTCAGCGGAAGTGGGGCCAGACCCACGAGGAACGCTTGTGAGAGCTCCCTCCTCAAAGAGAGCCCTCCGAGAGCGAAGCACCCGCAGTGGAAGAAGCTCACACTGCGGACAGCCAGCCCCCTCAAGAGCTGACTGAGCGTGCTCCGCTCCCAAGCAGACTACACACAAAACGTGTGTATCCCCACCAACAATAAAACGTTGGCAGGGAGGGACACACCTTCTGTGTGGCTGCTCAACCGCTTTAAAAACGTCTAGGTTACGTATGTAACCCCTGTTCCCTGAGGACAGGGAACGAGACGCTGCGTCCTGGCGGACACTATGGGAACTGCCTTCAGCATGACCGGTTCTGAAACAAGGTATAGAATAACGACAGTGAACTTGACACTGGCCGGCGCCAGCCTATGACATCATCAACAGGCGCCTGCTAGTATAAAAGCAGGTGCCTGAGAGCACATTACCATCTTTTTGTCTGACGGAGGTATGTGCAGGGCCCGAGGCATGGCCCCGAGACGCAGCGTCTCGTTCCCTGTCCTCAGGGAACAGGGGTTACATACGTAACCTAGACGTTCCCTTCCGGAGGGAACTCTACGCTGCGTCCTGGCGGACACTATGGGAACGTTTATACCAACGCCGCCATGCCGAGGGATAAGTGATCAAACTGACTGAATGAGGAGTCAAGAAGGAAAATCACCCCTGCTTCAGCGAGAGTCGCTGGGGCCCAGTGACCTGCCATGGCTAGCTCGGCTACCTATGTATACTCAACACTGAGGGTATTCAGTGAGGCTGAATAGCCTGTGCAACCAGAACTACCCGAGTGGAGCTTCTGCTCAGAGGGAATCTACAGAGTGGAGGTCTCATGACCTAACTACACTTGACACTGACGATGGTCTGTGAGGCTGAATAGCCTGTGCAGCAGGCCTGTCTAAGTGGAGATTTTCTGAGGAGTGGAGGCTTCGCCGAAAGGAAGCCTGGCAACACTCTGCGCCTTCCAGAGAGTGACTCTAAGAATGGAGGTGCCGTGGCACCTCTACACTCAAAACCTGGGGGTAGTCAGTGAGGCTGAGTAGCCTGTGCAGCAGAACTACCTACAAGGAGTTCAGAGGAGTGACTGCTTCAAAGGAAGCCAGAAAAGCACTCTGTGTCTTGCAAAGGAAAACTCTAAAAGTGGGGGTCTCGTGACCCAACTACACTTCAACACTGAGGGTAGTCAGTGAGGCTGAATAGCCTCTGCAGCAGAACTACCTGAGTGGAGTTTCTGCAAAGTGGCGGCTTTGGTAAGAAGAAGCCTGGTACCACTCTGCACCCAGCAGAGGACGACTCTAAGGATGGAGGTCTCTGACCTATCTACACCCAATACTAGAGGTGGTCCGTGAGGCTGAATAGCCTGTGCAGTCGGACCGCCTATTTCTAGTGAATCTCTGGAGGCAACGAAGGACTCTGAGTGAGTCTGGAGAGTGGAGGCTTCTGAGAAGAAGCCTGACAACATCTCATGAAGGGAGACTCTAATAGTGGAGGTCTGATGACCTAACTACACTTCACTTAATACACTTCAACACTGCAGGTGTTCATCGAGGCTGAATAGCCTATGCGACAGTACTACCTGTGTGGAGTCTGGAGAGTGGAGGCTTTCAAGGAGGGAGCCTAACACACCTCCGTGCTTAGCAAAGAAGAACTCTGAGAGTGGAGGTCCCATGACCTATCTACACTTTAATCCTGAAGGTCATCCGCGAGGCTGACTAGCTTGTGCGACAGAATTACCTTCGTTTTGGAGCTCTTCTGGATAGTGGAGGCCTGAAGAGGCGTCGACACTCAATCCTGCTAGCAGTGCTATCTGGATTGGAGTTGAAAAAACTAAAAGGTTTTGTACGAAACCAACTCAAACAATGGGACGGAGGTTTACCTGCGTGACCCACACCGTGAAGGATTTTAGAAAAGGACCCGCCAGTGGGGGAAGACCTTTACCACTAACGTGGATTTGAGGAAAATGCGTAAGCGCATTTACCACACATGTGGATTTTAAGGAGTGCTCAAGGACTTGCGTGAGCAAACACCACCAAAGTGGTTTTAAGTAGGTGCCCTAGAGCATAGCGAGAGGATCACCAGACTGCAGTCTCTAGGCGATAGCAGAGCCTGAAAGCGGAGCTTCTGGAGAGGGGAGGCTTCAACAGAAAGACTCTCTAAAGCGAGAGGAGGCCTATGACGCTCTCCCTAGGGAAACTCTTCAGAGTGGAGGCCTCAAGTGAAACGCTCTAGGCGAGGGGAGGCCTGACTACACTCGACGCTCAAGAAAAAGGCAGATACTCACAGTAGAGCAAATAATGAAAAATTCTCATTTATCATCTAGCTCTGTGTAGTGGAGGCTCCGAGACTGCATCTCTGAGGAGAGAAGCCTACAACACTAGTTTTTGGTGAGTGGAAGACTGCACTCCCCCAAAAAATAGTCAGCGAGGCACTCATGGGCCTACTAGCTGCTATAACTGTGAGAGTGAAGGTCTCAGTACTGTTGGCTGTGACAGAGGGGAGACCTATTACACTGTGCTTATCAAAGGAGTTGAAAAAACTTAAGGGTTTTGGAACCAACTCGAAAATGGGCATGGAGGATTATCCTGCGTGGTCCAACCCGTGAGGGATTTGAAGAAGGACCCTGCCTTTACGGGAGGGATCCTTACCATAAATATGGATTTTAGTAAAGTGCCTAGTAGTGCACTTACCACCCGTGTGGATTTTAGGGAATGCTCAAAACAATTTGTGTGAGCAGACACCACTAACGTGGTTTTGAGAAGGTGCTCTAAGCATTTCGCGAGGAAGACACCTGTATCATTCCCGGGCGATAGCAAAACCCGGAAGCGGAGCTTTCAGTGAGGGAGGCTTTTAATGGTTACAAGCTCTCTCGAGCGTAACAAGCCTGACGACGCTCAGCTGAGGAAGCTCTATCGAGTGGAGGCCTTGGTATACACGCCCTCTCGAGGAAGGGAGGCCTACCTACACTCAACGCTTGTAGTGACAGGTCCACGAAAAGGGCTCACAAGCTGCCTTAATCTTGTGTTTTCGGCCTGCATTTCTGGAAAGTGGAGGCTTAACAGAAATACCTCACATAGAGGGAGCCTGGCAACACTCAACCCAGTAAAAAGCTCTCATGAATGGAGGTCTAAGAATGACCTGGCTACATTCAGCGCTAAGAAGTATTATCTTTTTATGTCTCTCTTTACAGAGGACTTCACAGAGAGGAGGCCTTCTAGGCCTGCTACACTCAATTCTGGCGGATTGGGTCACAATACCAGAAAGTAATTTAGCGAGGCCCAAAATGGGGCCTAACAGCCAAATATATAAGATTTCTACTTCAAAGCGGGGCTTTTTAATTTTTTTCTTTTCGATTTTTCGCTTGAAGAAGCTTGACAATCGCTCAAGAGGGTTTTTTATTACATATTCTCGTATGTATATGTATGTTGGATCATGTCTATACCAAGCTCACTCTAGCGGAGGTTTCAAACCTGACAACGCTTAACCCAAGAGGGGATTTCCACGAGTGGAGGTCTCTACACACTGTTTTCTTTTATAAAACAAGGGGAGACCTGGCAACACTCGGCACTTGGTGGCAGTAGAACTCAAGAGGAGCTCGACTGCAAAACTGCAATAGCAATCACCCAAGCGGAGCTGGTAGACAAAAGAAAA
Organism: Garra rufa; assembly: GCF_049309525.1. Taxonomy (NCBI): domain Eukaryota; kingdom Metazoa; phylum Chordata; class Actinopteri; order Cypriniformes; family Cyprinidae; genus Garra; species Garra rufa. Next base: position 17,267,934 of record NC_133373.1, on the reverse strand, counting down.
CATACACATACACACTTGAATATTTTATTAAAGTGTCTTTACTGTTCACATACCGGGCCAACAGATTGAGCATCAATCTCATCATCGGCCCAGCCCCAGAGTCTTTGGCGAGGGGGAAAAAGGAGGGGCAGGTAGCCGAACGGACGTGAGGGGAACCAGAGAGGAGACTCTAGGTGCCCGATCCAGGCCTGCCGCCACGCCGGCGCTGGATCGTCTCCCTTAGATCCCCTCTCCTATGCCACGCATCACGCCTCCTCTGGGACCGACTCCTCCTGGGGGGACACTGGCGACCTGGCCTCGTCTCTGGCCCTTGGACCAGGACGGGCCTGGTTTTCCCCCCGGTGTTCAGGTGGGGGCGTGGACCGGCGAGGGATGCATACCTCGGTCCAGATCTTTCAGTAGATCAGCCTGGTACGCCTGCAACACTGCCACCGTGTGCAGAGGAGCACCAGCCTGACCCACTGCCGCATATGCCCTGCCTTTCAACCGAGATGTTTCTCTCAAAGGCTTGGATGGCAGGGTCGGAGCCTTCAGGGTTGATGTCCCTCCCGCTGAGAGATCGTTCGCAAACGTCTGCTCAATGAGAGGCATCGACACATATCCGCGCCCATGCATTCCCTCGACATCAGCATAATTTACATGCTGATGCCTGTGAATGCGGGCTGAATATGGCCTGTCCCATTCCCTCTCGATCTCTTATGCAGATCAGGAAAGAATGGGAGGCTCACGGGAGTTGGCTTGTTATGGCCGGGAAGAAGCCGCTCGTCTAGTCTACCTAGGGCGGCCTCTTCCCCGGCGGGCTTCCACTGAAGGGGTAGCCGCGCGGTCCATAACAGACATCAACTCTTCATATGCGGGGCAGGCAGGCTGCATGGGCTCAGAGAGCTCATCTTGTTCCATTTCAGCCTCCTGCTCGCCCTGGCTTGAAGCAGAACCGGAAGATGTGAGAGACAGCACATCTTCCGCTAGCAGCGCGTTCTCGTCTCCGGCTGACGTGCGCGAGAGATTAAACCCTCTCTCAAACTCGTCAGCCAGCTCCACCTGTGATCCCCGCGATCTCAGCCGCTGGGCAGCCTCAGCCGCCGCGGGACCCGAGCCGCGTGGGGCGGATGGATGTCCCAATTCCCTCGAGAAAAGAGACAAACGAGAACGGAGTTTCTTCAAAGTGAAACTCTCACAATGAACGCGCTCCGCTCCTTCTAGAGCAGAGCGCGCGTGCTCTACACCTAAACACACCAAACAGAGGTCGTGTGCATCATCAGGTGTCAGATATCTCTGACACGGATCCGCACACTTCCTAAACAGTTTTTCTCTAGGCATCGCTGTACTCACTCGTTTATAACAGAGGACTCTGAAGACAAAAAGATGGTAATGTGCTCTCAGGCACCTGCAGGCGCCTGTTGATGATGTCATAGGCTGGCGCCGGCCAATGTCAAGTTCACTGTCGTTATTCTATACCTTGTTTCAGAACCGGTCATGCTGAAGGCAGTTCCCATAGTGTCCGCCAGGACGCAGCGTAGAGTTCCCTCCGGAAGGGAACTCTTTTTCCCCCTTTTCTAGACATAGTTGCTCAAATGAAAGTTGTGCAAACTGGCACAGAAAAACAGCAAGCTATGCAGAGACAGACACATACACAGAGCGCTCTCGCTGAATGACAAAAGCTGACGCCGGTTTGAAACGCACGTGCTTTATACTTCCTGGTCGCTGACGTCACCATACGTCGCTCCCGTTTTTTGATTGGTTTACAGACTATGTTCAGAGTGCGGCTTGCCAATGGCATTCCCCATAGCGTTGATGACGCAGTGCGAGTTCCCGGAAGGGAACAACTACATAATCTCATTCCATAATTCTCATTTATTATGTTATATATAGTGCTGAGTACATTTGTCATGCTTGACTATCCTGTTACCAGTGCTATTCTAAGAAAAGACACCAAACTAATATTTTACTTATAAATACTATAAACCAAACTAGTTAGTAGTTAGTAAGTGACAGCTAAATATAGGTTACATTTGTTACCCTGCTATTTGCAATTTTGTTTGCCACTACAGTCACCTGTTTAGTTGGGGTTTAGAAGACTTAATATTCAGTAGTATTATACATTTAACTGCATTGACACTACTGGATAAGAACAAAACTTAAATTAAATTGAGCTGGACAATGACACTATTGTCTTCTACAAAGATGCTATATAGCTGAATCCAATTTTGCAACACTGACTGTTACTGAACTGAATTGATTCAAATTGACTGGCTGAATAACAACACTATTGCCTTCTGTAGAGATGCTTGGTAATTAAGCTCATTTCATAATTTGATGATTATTTAACTAAACTGAACTGAACTCAGCTGAATAACGATACTATTATCTTTTGTAGAGCCACTTTATAGCTGAACTGAGTTTGCTTCATAACAAACGAACGTTTCAACATTCACAATGTTTTAAACAAAACTGAATCCACATTGAACTAAACAGAGCTGAAAAATGACACGTCTTTTTTGAGCTGAAATTGTATTTGTTCTGTAACTGAAGAACTTTGCAACATTAATACTATTATTTTCTTGTTTATTACTATCAAACTGTATTGTATAAAATGCTATAGCATTTGTATTTTATGTTTATTGCTAAAATATAACTAAATGACAAAGAATGTTTTTAAATTGTATTTAAACATTAATTATAGTAGGAGGGTTTTAAAATGGCAGCAAAAGAAGTTAAGTTTAAATAAAATTTCAATATATTATATATATATATATAAGGTTGACCTTCACATGTTGAAAACATTTTGTGAACTTTTGTGTACCCTCTTAGTGTAAATCGCCAGCTCATAAGCTCAATGCACTACAAAAAAAAAAAAAAAAAATAAAAAATTGTCAGAAGCCCAGAGTTTGGGACAAAACTATCACTGCAGATCATTTAAATAGCACACACCTAGAAAGCAAAACCTGTTTTAAAAAATAAATAAATAAAAAAAATAAATATATATATATATTAAAAATGCCCTTTTGCTACCTTCAGCATCACTCATTCAAAGAAGAGCTGTTTCGTTTAGCATTGGGATATATAATTTAAAGCTGCATAGTAATTATGGGTCAGTTGGCACTGCAGCAGCCTAGTCAACCTTGAGAAAACAGCACTTCTAACCTGACAGTTCACCGCAGTATCACAGAAAGAAATTACATAATCCAGCAAGAGGACAATAATCATGCAGTGTCACGAGGGCAGAGCCAATCATAAAGCAGGATGCAGTGTAGGGAGCTGCATGCAAGTGCAAGAGCAGTCGCAACACCAAGTAAACATTTGAGATTGAGACTGAGCATACCTTGTGGAGACTTCACCATATGCGCGAACCCTTGGGAAAGAAAACAAGAGTGAAAGACAGAGAAAGAGAGAGAACTTGAGAACACCAATACCAATACTGTTCAGGTATTGTGACTACTCATGGTTTGCTTACAGACAAACCATGGCTATCACACTAAAGCTGAAGCTTTCTGCAATAAAAAAGCTTCTCATACAGAAAAGAGATTAACAACATTTTTTATCTCCCTAATCCAGGACAAATGTGCTAACATTAATTAATTAGGGCTGTCAATTAATTAAATTTACGTATTTAAAAATGTCAAATCTTTTTTTCCCCCTGAAATGTCTATTTAACTGCAACAACATGCCTTTGAATTGTTTTTATTGGTGGCTTTTTAGTAAATATGAAAATTTTTAAATGTTGGTTAGTCACTCTTATGTGTAGAAAACTATTTTATACTAGTATTTTATACTGTTTATTTTTTTATTGATGTGTTTGTTAGATTAAAAAACACAGTAAAAATTAAGAAAAACAATTAGGAATTTTAAAACAAGTATTTTCTGTTTTAATGTTTTTTTTAAAATGTAATTTATTGCTGTGATGGAAAACCTGAATTTTAAGCAGCCATTACTCCAGTCTTGTGTCACATAATCCTTTAGAAATCATTCTAATATGCTGATTTGGTGCTCTAAGTAACATTTATTAATATGTTCACACTTTATTTTAAGGTCCAATTCTCGCTATTAACAAACCATTAACTACAACTAACTATGCCTCAATAAACTGCTAATTTCCTGCTTATTAATAGTTACTAAGGTAGTGGTTAATTTAAGGTATTGGATAGGAAAAGGGGTACAGAATATGGACTTTATAAGTACTAATAAACAGCTAATATGTTAATAACAGGCATGCTAATAAGCAACTAGTTAACAATGAGAATTGGCCCCTATACTAAAGTATTACCATTAATATTATAAATATACAATAGTTGTGTGCATCCATTGCTCTTTTGAGTGTGAATCTCGCATAAATATGCGTAATGTCATTACCAAAACTTTGCAGCGTATATGTGACCCCTTCTCTGTTTATAATCACTACTTCCTTCCTTAGTACTCCCTTCATAATCACTAAAAAGCAGTCCCTTGTCCTAATTCATCGCAATCTTTTTAAAGGAGAAGTTCACTTCCAGAGCAAATATTTACAATATTTTTACTCACCCACTTGTCATCCAAGAAGTTCATGTCTTTTTTTCTTCAGTCGTAAAATATATATAT
>NC_133373.1:17219618-17262859 GCF_049309525.1 Garra rufa | reverse complement strand
TATAGAAATTGTATATATATATATATATATATTTTTTTTTTTTAGAAAAAAAAACAAGAGTGATAAGCTAGATAAGACCCTTCTTTCTCAGTTGGGATCATTTAGAGCCCTTTGAAGCTGCATTTAAATTGCATTTTGGAAGTTCAAACTTGCGGGCACCATAGAAGTCCACTATATGGAGAGAAATTTTGAAATGTTTTCCTCAAAAAACATAATTTCTTTACAACTGAAGAAAGATAAACATGAACATCTTGAATGACAAGGGGGTGAGTAAATTAACTGTAATGTTTTGTTCTGGAAGTAAACTTCTACATTATGTTTTGTTATAATGAGAGGATTTGCAAAGTTTTGGAAAGTTTGCCAGATATGTTTCTGCATTTCATCCCATGGGTGCTCAAGCTCGTTACCTATGGTTGTGCCATTTTATGTTTTTGTAGAAACTGTGATATTTATTTAATTATTTTTCAGAATTCTTTGATAAATTAATTTTCTATTGAATTAAAATGTAAAAGGTCACTTTTGATCAATTATATGCATTCCTGCTGAATAAAAGTATTTTTATAATTTTTTTGTGATTATGTGATTATTAATTATTAATTTGATTAGTTATTCAGCATATTATGTATGTAAAAATTAGATATATTTTTTAAGACTGACAGCCCTAATAGTACAATACATTATAGTAATATAAACAGAATGTTTCATTTGATGCTTTCACACATACAGCCTTTGCCAGAAATTTATAGATTTACACTTACATTCCAGTATTTTCCCAGCCTTTTTTTTTTTTGACTTTGTTAATCAAAGTTCTGAATGAGCTAATGTAATTACTCTATGGCATTTACTTCTATCAAGACATGGGAGTCAAAAATGTCATGTGTATCTTAATTTAGGACCAAAAATTCCTTGTGCACTCAACTCTAAATAAATTATGCTCTCCCATATTTTTTAGTAGAGGTAGGGGTATTTATGATTACTACTGATTAATTATTTTAAATATTCTGATGGATTTCTAGAGTGCCTGATGTAGATTGTGCTACACGTCATCACCTCTAAGACACAACCTTGGCTTGTAAAAATGGAACGAGCTTAATTTAATGAGGTGTGGGAGCATTTTACTACAAACTGGGGTTATGTTCACTGCTAGCACTGTTATAGTGTGCTATACTACAACATGACAACAAGCACTATGATCATCTCTCAAGAGACTTATAAGCTAGGAGAAAATGACCAGTGTAATGTATGTTAAACACACATCAAAGTGTAATTTAACAATAATAGTAAAAGATACTGTCTATAATAATTTACAATCCAAAGAAAATTAAATTGTAGGGGAAAACTTTTTTTTACTTTTGTTAGTAATTCATTTTAACACATTTATTACATTAATGTACTGAAACAGCTTACTTAAAATATATTATTAGAGAAAAGTCACATTTAAATTAGCCATATGCTTATTTAGACTGTGAGTTAAAAATGGGGTATGTGCACAAGGTATTTGGAGTCCTGTTTTAAGCAATTATATGGCTTCATGTGTGAAAGTCACTATTATATGAAAAGAACATTATCTTAATTCTCTTTATCAGAGCTTTATCTGAGTTTACACATTACGTGATGAGTTTCCACAGCCTAAAACTCACTTACCAGGGGTTTTGTTGACAGCTTTTGAGAAGATGGCATAATAGGGAAGGAAGACAGAGAAAGTTTAACTGTTAGACACACTTTTGACTTTGCATGGAGGCTGTCATGCAAACTTTTATTTTCATCTATAAACAGACTGTTTTTTCATGCAAGGGATCAAGATTGTCCCTGTGCATGCCTGTTATTAAAAAAATCCTGTGGAAAAAAAGTATAAAATCTGTTCCATTTTCTGAGAGAAACAGATTGACATCATTACTTCAAATCACTCCATCACATCAAGAATATTGCTGTAGTGTCCGGAATGCCACAGCGTTCCTCACATACTCTGGATGAGACCATAAATCCAAGCAGGTTACTAAGCCAGCTGTCCGATGTGGACCATGTGGATTTACGAGGTTGTGAGGTTTGTGGATTTCTGGACACACCGTGGACACAGAGAATTACGCTCACTGAAGACTCATGCATATTGCTATGCAAGTGAATCATCCACAGCTGTTTTTCTTTCTGAATAACCCTGTTTAAATGAATGCACACTGATTGCACAAGGAGAACAGCATAGTTCAACCACATAACCACTTACTGTAAAGCCTTAAAGCAGGCCTTTCAGATTGTAATGCTTATATAAATCACCTGAAAAAACTCTATTAAATTTAATTTGACCAACCAATTTAAATCAAAGAAAAAAAAAACTTCAATCTCAAGGCTAATCTCATGGAGCCTGTCATATCTAAAAAGCTGCAGATAAAAGCAAAACATGCTGATGGACCGAGAAACGTCAGATTAAGGTCATCTATATAAATGTAGATGAACTGTATGACACATTTATGAATTTTGTAAACACAGACGCTTTTCATAAGTTTGTTTCCTGGGAATAAAACCACATCCAACTAATTTATATATATTGCATTCAATGTATATATATTTTTTATGAGTTCTATGGTAACATTGAAAAGAAATTTAACCTATGAATTTGATGTTACGAGCAGCATGTGCCACCAGCTAAGCTAAATGTTGCATATCATATAGACAAGTTAGCATAAACAAATTTGAACTAACATCTGTCCCTGCTTCAGGGCGAATAATCGGCCACTGTTGAGCATGTCACACTAAAAGACTGATGATTTTACTATATGAAGACAGACATTTTTTTATGATTCCCAACACTTGCCATCTCAGAAGGCAAGACTAGGCCTCCTTCCTTACTGGCTGAAAATTTACCATCTCTATTTTTCGAAGGCCACGCAAAATCAAACATCTGAGAGTTAGAGTTGGTCTCTTTTTTGTCTCTTTCCTGTCGTCCTTTCAGGGTTGGAACCAGAGGAAGATCACTTTATTCATTCAATAATAGCTGGTCTGCCAGGCTTATTACAGGCTTTTAGGGCACACTTGTTAGGCTTTTAGGATTCGTTGGGTTTCTTAGCTTACAGCACTTTTGGTAAATTCAATTGACAGAGACAGTCTGATGTTTCATGCCTAAGTTTAATTGTAAAGTTGAATCGACCCTGCACTGCTGTGTCGAAATACGCTGTGTTCAGGATGCTGGGTGGTGGTGTCCCCAAACAAACTTCTTAACTAGCATGACAACAAGACCTTCTTGCTCACCCAGCTCTTAAAGAAAAATAATGCTGTATGACCAAAACTGTTTGCATGTCATGTCCAGTTTTATAAAAGTAACATCACACGCATAATGCAATTATTGGGTGGCTGGCCCGCTACAAATAATAAATAGAATTGAAAAGGTTAAATAATATTTCCAAGGATTTATATGGTCTATAAAACAGCTTGTGAATAGTCATGTAATGCGATTTACCTAAAAAAAGACAACAATAAAGAGTGTTGTAGCCCACATTAACCTATAATGTTTGAGTTGGCCTGTACAAATGTTTTTGCATATGGGCCCATGGCTGATATGCTACGCCACTACTGGTATGCTTCTATAGCTTGATTTTAGCTTAAATCTTTGTGATGAACTACACTGTCCATAATCCTGTATATATAAATCACACCAAACACTTTCCATACACTTTTAATGTCATCCCTGGGAAAGTTTTAATCATAATATTGTAACTTGATCATCTAGTAAAGCTTTCTCTGGTTATGTACACTGCTGCTCAGATTTTTAAAGGCGACTTTTCTGCTCATCAAGGCTGCGTTTATTTGATTAAAAATACATAATCTATTTTAAGATACTTTAAAATATATTTTATTCCTGTTAAGCAAAGCTAGATTTTTAGCATCATTACTCTAGTATTCAGTGTCACATGATCCTTCAGAAATCATTCTAATATGCTGATTTATCATCAGTGTTGGGTTGGAAAAAGTTGTGCTACTTAATATTTTTTTTAAAACTGTGATACTTTCTTCAGGATTCTTTGATAAATAAAATGTTTAAAAAGAACAGCATTTATTTAACATAACACTTTTGTAACAAAACATTTTTTTTTCTATTTTTGAAAGAAAATATTAATTTTATTCAGCAAGGATGTGTTGAATTGATAATAAAGTGATAGTAAAGACTTTTATTATTTACTATTGTTAGAAAAGTTTTCTATTTTGAATAAATGCTGTTCTTTTTAAACGTTTTTACGCAAAGAATCCTGAAAAAAGTATCACAGGTCCAAAAAAATATTAGGCAGCAAAACTGTTTCCAACACTGATAATAAAAGTAATGAATAAGTGTATTAGAATGATTTCTGAAGGATCATGTGACACTGAAGACGAGTAATGGCTGATGAAAATTCAGCTTTGCATCACAGAAATTAATTTTATTTTAAAATATGTTAAATTAAAAAAAAAAATGTTATTTTGAATTGCAATAATATTTCATAATATTATTTTTTTTCTGTATTTTTGATCAAATGAATGGAACTTTGATAAGCATAAGAAACTAAAAAATAAAAATAAAAATAAACATCTTACTGATCCCAAACTTTTTAATGGCAGTGTATGCTGGAGTCCAAGACCATAATTCCATGGTCCTTGTCTTATCATGGACTTAAACTCCATTTCTTGAATACACAACACTGCGGATACATTTTGTGGTCTGTGCAGACTTGTGCATATGATCCACTATGATCTTATGTCTCTGGACTACAGCACTATGTGTGTGCAGCGGAGGTTCATGTGACACTCATATGAAACCAGGCTTCGTTCACCTCACAGGAAAGCATATTTACACTGTCTGAATCATTTAAAACTCCTCAGATCTCTGTATTAACACACACTTAACCCACTTCTGGTCTCGATTTTGACTTGGACTGGACTCTAACTTAAATAAGCTGATCTCAACAAGAATACTGCCTCCTTTGTCAACAAAATGGCTGCCTGTAAAAACAATAACCATGCCTCCACCATTAAATAAAAACACAGAAAATAGCAGAAGCGGATTTCCAGACAGTGTCACTTTGACTGGTTACTTGAAGCATTGGGAGAGAGAAAAAGAGGGTTTATCGCTTTCACGTGACCATATCCCTCTTGATGACATGCTGCTCAGCTTTAATCCTTTGCTCTATTTTTCATCCCTAAACTCAAATCCCAACATTTGCTCGTGTTGGGTCAAGAGACACAAATGCCCACTGCGCCTGAATCAGGTTGCAAGTCCTTTCACCCTTTTTTTTACTGACCTACTTTTGCAGTAAGATTATGGTAACTGTCATTTTCCATGTATATTTATTAATCCTCACAACTAAGCCCACAGCAATTGTTTTGACTTTTTTGGGGGGCATGTTGTTGTCGAGCATTAATTGCTTTTTATCTTGTAAAAGGGTAGGTTAAAAATGTGTAGCTCTTATTAAAACATCATTGAATGACTACACTTTCTTATAATGCAGTGTTTTGCAAATGAACAGATTAAACATATGAAAGCTAATGAATGTGTGAAACATCACATATTTAATGTTTTGTTCCTTGAATTTACAATAAAGTGTGTTGTCTGTGTGTATTATCTAGTCATTGTAATCTTAATAACCAAACACTGTGGCAAAGTTTGCCAATGATACCCTCTGAATTAACATTGTCAGAACAGACAGAACATGTGTTTTACAGCTAAACGCATGTTGTTTTAATCTGCCTGCAGTTTAAAACAGATTTCCACATAATAATACTGACGGTTGTGCTCCTGCTGGGGCAGTGTGGCCCATCTAAGCACTTCCATACACACTGAGGTATGCAGTCTGCTTTCCTGAGCCATCTGCGTGCTCTGAGGGTCTTTGCAAGCCTGTTGTTGTGTCTGTTTGCACTTAAAACAAATAGCAGGTTGGACAGATTACCAAGGGCAAACATTAAACAATTTCTGAGCTTACATTTGTTACTTTGGTACATACTGTTCTGTTAAAACGCACAAACACTAAAAGATGAATTCATTAAACAGTTAGGCAGACAACTGCAATTGGATTGAGTCCAATTTCAATCTGCAAGTTCAATCAGTCACTAAATGTACTGAGCATTGCATCGTGATTATCTACATTAAGCCATTCAAATTTTTAGTACAAACATGCCTTATTCTGTTTCTTCAACTATGGGCAATTTTTTCTCCCACTCTTCTTTTTTCATTATTTTTGAAACCCTACCAAATTGTCATTTCCACTATGTCTCACTATAAACGACAATCGTGGACAATACATTTTTGATGGCCACTTCTTTTGTCTTTACCGACCCTATTGTGTTCATAGTAAACAAAAACATTTCATCAGGGGCAAAATTATTCAGTGTGGTGGAACTGTCATAATTTTTGAAAAATTATTTTCACACAATAATTATTAAATGGATTATGTTTACTTCCATCTTTGTTTAGATAATCATACATTTGTATAATTGATTTTCATATTGGACAACTAAAGGTTGAAAACCTGTATGATGAAGGCATGGTATGAAGACCCCAAGCCAGTTTTAATGTGATCTTATATAACATTTAATATACTGTAATAAATATGTACATTTTAAATCCAAATTTTAATAAAAATGAACAATGGACATAAAAGTCTGAAGATGAAGAAATACCCTTCAATGTAAATAATATCCTTGTGTATTCCAGCACATTTCAGATCACAGTAGTCTGCTAAATCCTCCATGACCTAACACTTAGAGCTGGCTTTCAAACTAGGGAATTGCAGGTATGCGGAGTACACATCGCATTCAGCACAGCTTTTTGGCCATATTTGCACAGTCAGCAGATTTGCATAATTTCTTTAGTGAATCAGGTGCTAAAAAACACAGATAGCATGCACAAAAAGGCACTATCATTCATTCTTAGTGATTTCCTCTTTAAATGAGTAAACGCAACCATGCTGTGAGGTGCTGAGAGCATGTCAGTCCAAGTTTAAGCCCATCAATTGCCCCCATCGCCCACCAGCGAATTAGCCATTTCTCTTTCGTTCCACCCCTAATTACGGAACGCTCCCACAGCTCAGTGGTGCAATCCGTTATCAGACAAATCCATTAATCTGTGGACACGACTGGGGCCTGATGAAGCCAAGACAGGCCGTGACGGCCCTGACAGCCATGCCTGCGGTCAAAGAGCAGGACAGGCTGAGCAAAACCCCTGCTCTGAGATTAGAGGTCCACTAGCTTCGCATTTATCACATCAGTTTTCCCTTGAGCAGCTGCTGACTGGCTCCTCATTAAGGGCACTTTTTTAGGCCTACTGGTTGCCAGAAGGCCAGAGACACAGAAACATCCTTCACCAGCCCTGAGCACCCCTACAGATCTAAAGGTGATCTGATCATACAGCCTGATCTCCTGTCGCTACAGAGGACTATCGCTTAATCTTTACAAAGGAGCACTGAAGCACAGGGCTGGTGTGATCAGTCTAAAGGCCTTGGGTTTGATCACAAAATGCAATAAGTCAGGCATTCAGGTTTGGGTCTACTGATTCCCTGCCTGACTGGATCCCTTTATATTCATGCCCTGAATAAATTGAGATGCTTGTGGAATTATAGACTATACACAGGGCACAACACAAAAAGAGTAATCTCTTATAACCACAGCACCAAAGTCTCTTGGCAATTCAGTGTGCATTCAGAAAGTATGATCAGTTTTAAGACTTATTTTAATAGCTGCTGGTGAGTCTACAGAGTGAGAGTAATCCCGAACAGGTCTTAACACTGAAGTACAGTTGAAAAAAGAAACTTGATCATTTAGAATAAAGAAATTTTCTGTTCTAAGATAATAGAAATAAAATTTTCAGCTCAGAAGGGTTAGCTCTTGAAATTGTGGTGTACCTTCCATTGTCTGTAACATGCAGGATCTGGATATTTGATAAAAAAACAGTATCATTTAACCTATAACAATAACTATATAAAACAAAAAAAAACTAAGTAGGATGTCCCTGCAAAAGGTTTTAGGTGAAAACAATATCTGTAACAATGAATCAAGACAAACAATACTGACAAACTGTCACTCAGTCAGAGTGAAACAATGAGCAAAATAATTAACCGATAATCAAAACATCATTATTATTATTAAATGTGTTCCAGGCTGACACTTTAAATTGCATTACTGGCCTTAAAGACTATTTGGACACCTAAACCACACCTTAAAATGTATGAATGTAATTGCTTTAGAACAACTGGCATCTTCAACTAACTTCAATTGTCTAAACATTTTTTACAAACACAGCCAGTTGTTATTGCAGGGATTTTTAATTGCTGTGCATTATATTGTCAGTTCTCCTCAAGTGGTCAAAGTGGTTTTCTAGTAACTTTTGTGTTTATTTCACTTGAGAGAGCATGTATGTTATCTTATTTAAATAAATACATCATGTTTTATTCATTTAATGAATTCAAACATTTTTTAGGTATGGCACAGTGTCTAAATAGTACACAATGGGGCCGGTAAATGGGATGCATGGTAACCAGTGGTTATGCTACAAGAATGCAATGAATAAAATAAAACTCCTCAGTTATATTTTCTGGAAAATGTTACAGAGGTCATTGAAGAAACATCAAATCCTTTAGATGATAAACGTATGAGAGAAGAAGGTGAGGCCATTGAGGTTCTAGACACATGCTATCCTAAATCCTGTTTAGCGGTACTGGGATTAATTCCAAACAGACCAAACAGCCTTGAGATTAGAAGTGGACAATCAATAACTTTCAATGTGATAACTTCACAAATGAATGAGATAAATGATGCTAAAATGCATGTGAGGTGTAATTTAATTGCATATGCATGTGTTTAAAGGTGTATGAGGTAGGGTGAAGGGTTAGATATTAAACAGTATTTGAAAAAGGAAATCTTAATGTCAACATGACAAAGCATTCAAGACCCATTTTACTTTTGTAAAGCAACATTTTTCCAGTCAAACTTGATGTTCAACCAGAAAAAAAACTGCAAAAATATCTTAATATCTCTAACATATATCTATAACAGTTTTAAAATTGTTTTTCAGTAAAAATATCAAGATACATTTACTTGACCATGAATTAACTGACCATGAATGTGTAACAGGAAATAAGGTCAGTTTTGATTTCATGTTGACATGAGGTTTTGTTTAGTTTTTTTAGTTTTTTTAAAAAAGCTTTTGCCTTTATAAATAGATTACTTAAATTGCATAAAGCTATTGGCTATTGTTTAAAATCAAAGGTAAACATTCTTACCTTCATTGCAGTAACGACCTACATATCCTGTTTTGGAGCAGTCACAGTAAGCTTCACCGTCAGCCATGCTGCAACTGCCTCCATTTTCACAGGGGTTCTCTGTACACAAGCCTTCCATCTCTAACCGGACTTTTTGGCTCCCCAGGCGTGTTGGAACCTGATTCCCGTAACCCAGGTCTGTAATAATCCCCTTGAACGGTGGCATCTCCTTAGCTGCTGGTAGTGTTAGGGCAGATGTCCGAATGTCTTGAGGCACTCCTCCAAGATACAGGTCACTGACAATCTTCATGAACTGCCTTTGTGGTCTCACCTCATCCACCTTGGACTCTCCGTCCAGTGCCAACACGGTTCGCAAGTTGTGCCTGCTGATGGTAGCAAAGTGCCAGCGACTGTCGTTTACCATCTTGTCAGAGGTTATGGTGGCTTCTGCACAGTCGACGCTAAAATGCAACTTCAGCTTGCCTTCCTCAATGCTCAGGAGCAGGAAGTCACAATATCCTCCATCGTCAAAGTAGAGAACCAGAGCATCTGATATAGCTGTTTTGAACTGAAAGCTGAGGTCACTTCTGGTGCTGGCATCCCAGCGAAGATAGCGTGCCCACTGACCTTCTGAGCCTGTGAACTCCAGACCCAAACCAAGACTCAGGACGGTGCTGAGCAGTAATAGTACACAATGGGGCCGGTAAATGGGAGGCATGGTAACCAGTGGTTATGCTACAAGAGTGCAATGAATAAAATAAAACTCCTCAGTTATATTTTCTGGAAAATGTTACAGAGGTCATTGAAGAAACATCAAATCCTTTAGATGATAAATGTATGAGAGAAGAAGGTGAGGCCTATGAGGTTCTAGACACATGCTATCCTAAATCCTGTTTAGCGGTACTGGGATTAATTCCAAACAGAACAAACAGCCTTGAGATTAGAAGTGGACAACTGGTCTGCTTCTGCTAACTAGATAGGCTTTACTGATGATGTTCCCTTGAGTCGACTTTCTGGATTAAAACAGAGATGCTCCATATTGCTTCTGATTTTATAATATCGCCACATGTTAATGGCCACATTGGTCCTTCTTTTGCCTGATCTGTTAAGAGAAACAAAAAATGGCATACATTTACATTAGGTTCACTATACATTAAATACACAGACAAATATACCACATACACTTGGCAATTTTGTGTTCCCTTTTGGGTTTCCTTAAACCAACTCAAACTGGTTCCCTGGAACCCTCATAGGGTGCCAGATTGGAAAGGAAAAAAAAAATGACACAAATGCATTTGGCAGGGTTTAATTTTTTTTTACAATACATATAAATATATAGTTTTATATTATTGTTATATTTAAATATGATTCATTACTTTCTACTGAGCATTTTTGAAAAATTCTAAAGAATGTCATATTGTTTTGTCATATGTTAATCTTTATAATATTAAACTTTTTTTTCACACATGGCCTATATACATATAAAAATATATAACTTTGCAAAGAGATCCTCTTTTCTGGGGGTCTTTGACCAAGATTTTTTTTTCCTCCTTTTGTTCAGGGACTATAAATAAACCTTTTAGAAGGGTCATAATTTCTCATGAAACATTTTTCACATCATTACCTGTTTGTCTGATCAATAGCAAATGTGGAGATTGGAAAACCTGTTTAGTTGCATTATTTTTTAAAGGTCCCATATTGTCAAAATCAAAATTTCCTGGCTTTTTTCATGATAACTGAGGTCTAGGGGCTATGTAACTACCATATGAGTTTCAAAACAGTCAATCCACAGTAAACTGCACACAGCCTGCTTAAAGTAGCTGTTCATTTTCACAAGCCACTGTGACTTCCGTAACGATGTGACGTCCGATCTACTCAGTCACCGCCTTCAGTCACCACCCCGAGCACCAATCACGTCCCACCCTCCTTTTGTCAAACCCAGACAATATCGTGTCCATAACATTGCTAAGCAACAACAACACGAAAACAAGTTGAGAAAACCCTGTTCAGTTGATAAATTTCAAAAGTACATCATTGCACAGGCTTCAGAACAACGTGAATATAAGAGACCACTGGCACGTCAACTTCAGCCTCTTTCTCACAGCAATTCCGGTAAATACACGGATAATGTGTCCCATGATTTGTTCCGGAGTTGTTTGATTTGGTTCATTCACAGTTGTTTTCCGGAATCTGTGCGTGCTTTACACACAACCCATAAAGACATGTGACGTTTGGATGTGAGATGTAATGCGATGCGTACATTTCACTAAACTGAAACTAACCTGAACAAACTGTGCTTCAGCGCTGATAGTGAGGAGCTGGCTCTGCCCGATCGCCGCTTCATTCCACTTTGCACATATTTTTTCGTTGTGAAGAGTCGCAGGGTAACGTGCATCATCACTACAACACTGCCTTTATGGTTCTGGCTTTTGTTCACACAGCGCTCCTTCCCGTAATTTTCCAGAATCAGCGCGCATTGTGAAAGGGGCTTTACTAAAGCAACAGTTATGTAGCTTACTGCATTCGGTGTTTGAAAAAGAAAAAACATTAATGATCATTCTGAAATATCCTGTTGAGTATCAGCAGGCTAGGCTCTCTCTATGGCTCTGGGCTCGGATAAAGCATACATGACCGTAGTTAACTGTCGTTGGCCTGGCTGTGCGTCACTCAGAAAACAACAGGCCAATCAGAAGAGAGGCCCATCTAATTCATGAATATTAATTAGATGGGCCAAAATCGACCTGTTCTTGACAGAGCTCCTAAAAAGGAGCTGTAAAAATATATTGAGATGGATTTTGGCACTTATACCGCAAATATATATTCTTAAGGACATCAACAACTAAAATAAAACTCCAGAAATGTGTACAATATGGGACCTTTAAATTATGCTTGATGCCACTAGTGGCTCAAAAAAAACCTCTTTACCTTTAAAATTATTTACTTTTAAATTAGTGTGTTGAAACCTTTTTGGCACAGGTCAACGGTAAAGCCTTTTACTCCAGAATAAAGC
This sequence comes from Garra rufa, assembly GCF_049309525.1. Lineage (NCBI taxonomy): Eukaryota > Metazoa > Chordata > Actinopteri > Cypriniformes > Cyprinidae > Garra > Garra rufa. Next base: position 17,250,634 of record NC_133373.1, on the reverse strand, counting down.
TTGCACATAAATAAAACAAACACAACTATTTCATATTCAAAACGGCATTTGGATTTTCGTAATACAAGTAGTCACAAAAGCCACTGTAAAATATTTGCTGTTTACGACACCTAAGTATTTACAACACATGCGGTCAGTTGACAGATGTCTGACGGAGAGATACTGTACGTGTGTGTAGAATTCCATCCCTCCCCGCCCTGGCTGTTGCTTTGGCATGGAGCCCCCAGAGACAAAAGCCTCCCCAATCGTAGCTGTTCCACAGCAGTGCAACACAATAGCCCCTTTAACTACCTGCCCTGAATAGTTAATCTCTCCCTGGCAGCCAGCTATTGAATTAAGGCAACTGATACCAACACTGATGCATGGAGCTTCTCTTGAACGATAGAGGGTTTCAATAGAGAACGAGCGCTCCACAAGATTGAGAAGAAAGGTGAAAATGGTGAGTCAAGCAGTGGCCACGTTCAAGACATTTACCATGCATGCCACACTAATAGGCAAGGCATCATGGAGAATGGGTTTTCAGAAGGACTTCCTGTTTAGTCTGCTTTACTGGGAACAGGCTGGCCTGAAACCCAATCCTCACACGCGGCACATGACAACTGGCCATTGGTCTGGCAGCAATCACACAGAGGATTTATTACAAACATAATACAGACTATTGGGTTACAAATGATATAGATCAGATCAGAACTCTCCAGAAGCAATAGTCTATGAGGATTCTTGTTCAAAAGACACTTTTTGGACAGCGCTGTTTTGGACATAAGCATAATACATCCCATTTAATAGGCAAAAAAATGAAGAACTTAGATTAGAGATGAGGAATTAGACTCTGAAGTATGTGTTCTGCCATATGGTCTGTAATCCATATAAAATTTACTTCAACACTATAAATGTTGCAGTTTGTTCCCAAAAGGCAAAAGAGCATGAAAAGCTTACACATAACTATCAGAGGAAAAGTCTTCCATCTGCCTTGAATGATTTACAGTCATTTCCAACATGTTTTATTCTCTGTGAGCAAGGCCAAGATGCTGGGTACAGGAAACAACAAATATATATGCTGATTATGACTCTATGCATTCTCCAATGTCATGTCAATCTCAGCTGGGTTTCTCCTGCAAATGTCTGTCAAATTCTCAATATCGGAATTGCTCTTATTGAAAAGGCAATTTGACATCAAGTCATCCAATACTTCCTGACATGCATTCACAAAGGACAAAAAATGAGCTAACTGTAGTAACCTGCAGTGTAACAATAATGTGCAGCGGCATGGGCATTGTGGAACAGAAATGATTCATTACACACTGTGTTTCAAATGGGATTCCCAATTAAATTAAGAGTTTACAAAAAATGACTCTGTCATCATTTACTCACTCTCATGTCTTTTGAAACCTGACTTTCTATCTTCTTTGGAACACCAAAGCAGTTATTTATAGCAGAACATTGAAGCTGTCATTTTTTATACACTGAAAAACACTGCAAAACAGCCATCATATGGCCTTTAGAAGAATAGCGATATAAAGCACATCTCATATGGGCTACTTCTAATAATGTGTTTTTCTTCTTCTTCTTTTTAGAGCTTGTCTGGCCCTGGATCTCCATCCAGATCTCCGAGAGTAGCTTAGACATTCTGACAAACATCTCCTTTGTTGTTCCATTGGAGAAAGAAAGTCACACATCTCAACCCTTAAGTGATGTATGTATTTAAAAAAAAAAGTAAGTATATCCTTTTACACATTACACTTCATCTAAAAGTAACATTTTAGCAATTTCATCAGACGGCTGCTGACCTTGAGGTATACTCAGATCTTTCATATGGGAGATACCAATGTAAAATTTAAAATATCAGCAATATTTTGAGGTAAATGAAACTGCATTATTGTGCACCAATAAATTCATTTCTAAGGTGTTTTCATATTCCTGCCTATTAAAGGGTTAAGACAAAATCGCATACAACTTTATGTTACATAACAACTTTAACATCCTTAAGGGCCACGAAAGTTTTGCACTATTAAAGCCGAGAGAGAGAGAGAGAGAGAGAGAGAGAGAGAAAAAGCGAGAGACGGAGAAAGAGGTGATCATGTTCAGACTGCTGCATGCATTCTTCAGTCCCTTCTCTGGCAATGACAGATCATCTCACAAATCCATTAAATATTTCAGAAACATTCATTACATAGGAATAATAGGATACAATAATCAAGAATGTTTCCGTCTCTTTCATGCTATAAAAAAATATCTTAAAAATATAGCTATCCCAGAGCAAATGCACAAAAGCTGTGTCTAAAAATGTATTTATAAATACACAAACGGCACAAATATCGTGGTATAACATGAGTAATGCAAGTTAATGACTAAACGTATTTGATGACTAAACTCTATAAATCTTCTAAAGTAGAACTGATTTACCTTATACGATGACGATTGTACTCCACCGATGGAGAATCCGGTTTATTCTACAAAATTTCGCAAAAAAAGGTTAAATCCACATTGCGAGTGATGGAGCGCGGATGGAGTGATGCTGAGGTCAAATCCAGTGTAGCGGGATAATCTGCGCATCCAGAGCTCGCTCTCCTCCGCTCGACTGAGGTGCTGGAGCCTGTCCTGAGCTCGCAAGCTTCGCGGCCCCGCCCACTACTTACATTTAACACGCCATTTAAAGACGTACCAAGACAAATATAGCGTTTTCTGTTAGGAATCCCCTTCAGGTATCTTTACATGAGTAAATTTAAATTTTTATCCTACATTTTACATTATATCTCCTCATCAGATCTAGAGTCTGCACAGAATGACAAGTCTCGGATGTGAGCGGATGTGTAGGACATCTTCAAAAGCCTTTAGAGTTTTCTGGAACACTGTGAGTATTTGGGGAAGTCTCCATGGTCCTGAATAGACATGTCTGAACTGCCTAGATACTAAACGCAAAAAGTAATGACAGTTCCGTAAAATCTATTCTGAAAACACATTTAAATGGCTTCTAATAATTCTAATTGATACATCACGTTACTGTCGTGGGCATGCGTACTGTTTTCATCATTGCGAAATCTACTAGCTTCAGTCTGTCGACGGCGCTCAGATCAAAGCTAATCTAGTCTATTGCCGTGACATATGAGGTAGTTCTTGCGACCTAATTAAACGGAAAAGTTAATGAAAAGATCACTGACGCGGCTTAATGAGGCAGTGTGAGAGTCCTGTGGGAATAGGCATGAGAATACAAATGGAAATGCACGCAGAAAACGCGCAGGCTTGTCGCAAGCGCACTATATATTTTTATACCAAAAATTAATTTTATACTAAAAATTAATTAATTAAAATGGTGAGGGAGTTATTGTTTGAATGACTGAGCTGCAGCATACATGTAAAAGCTGTAAACATTACTTTGCGTTTAAAATATTTACCCCCAGTCTCACAGAAAAGGCTTAAGCCTAGTCCCAGACTAAAATGTAAGTCTGAGCTGTTTCTGTTTGAGCTGAAAGAAACTTCCTCTGACTGATCTTAACATGTATTAGTGCATTTGTTTCGTCTCAAGATGCACACCAATAATGTTTTTTTTTTTTTCTAAGGCATGTTTATAAAAATTACTTAAATATCCTAATTGAACTATGGCCTAATCTTGGCTTAGTCTAAGCCCTGTCTGTGAAACCAGGCCTCTATTTATCAGGTCATTTAACCAAAATGATCTGCAGTGCTGGGGAAATTTAAATGACTTGCTCCAGAGTATGGTAACAGTAAACATGTCATTTTGGCATAATATCTATTCCACACACTTAAAATCCGATGACACATTTAGCATTAACAGAGGGCCTAAATATTAAGACACAACACTTGTACTAAAGTGATTTTACTGGATGTATACAATTAGTGCTTTAATAGTCTTTGAATAGTATATGTATTTCAGAGGGGTCCAAACCTGTTTCTGAAGGGACATAATCCAGCTGAATTTAGCTTTATCCCTAATTAAACTTCTCAAAAAAGAAACTTCAGGCCAAGTGTAATGGAGCTCAAATCTGCAGGATATTAGCCTTACAGGGGCAGGATTGGACACCTATCATGTAAAACCACAGGTGTCTGTAAATAGTTTTATCTGAAAAGACATTAAAGATATTATGAAACCATATAGATAGATAGACAGACAGACAGACAGACAGATATACAGTCGTGGCCAAAAGATTTGAGAATTACATAAATATTGGAAATTGGAAAAGTTGCTGCTTAAGTTTTTATAATAGCAATTTGCATATACTCCACACTGTTATGAAGAGTGATCAGATGAATTGCATAGTCCTTCTTTGCCATGAAAATTAACTTAATCCCCAAAAAAACTTTCCACTGCATTGTTAAGAAGGCTTCAGGGCTTCCAAGAAAGTCCAGCAAGCACCAGGATGCGGGATCGGAGTGCCACCAGTGCAGAGCTTGCTCAGGAATGGCAGCAGGCAGGTGTGAGCGCATCTGCACGCACAGTGAGGCCAAGACTTTTGGAAGATGGCCTGGTGTCAAGAAGGGCAGCAAAGAAGCCACTTCTCTCCAAAAAAAAAAAAAAAAAAAACATCAGGGACAGATTGATCTTCTGCAAAAAAGTATGGCGAATGGACTGCTGAGGACTGGGGCAAAGTCATATTCTCCTATGAAGCCTCTTTCCAATTGTTTGGGGCATCTGGAAAAAGGCTTGTCCGGAGAAGAAAAGGTGAGCGCTACCATCAGTCCTGTGTCATGCCAACAGTAAAGCATCCTGAGACCATTCATGTGTGGGGTTGCTTCTCATCCAAGGGAGTGGGCTCACTCACAATTTTGCCCAAAAACACAGCCATGAATAAAGAATGGTACCAAAACACCCTCCAACAGCAACTTCTTCCAACAATCCAACAACAGTTTGGTGAAGAACAATGCATTTTCCAGCATGATGGAGCACCGTGCCATAAGGCAAAAGTGATAACTAAGTGGCTCGGGGACCAAAACGTTGAAATTTTGGGTCCATAGCCTGGAAACTCCCCAGATCTTAAAACTTGTGGTCAATCCTCAAGAGGCGGGTGGACAAACAAAAACCCACTAATTCTGACAAACTCCAAGAAGTGATTATGAAAGAATGGGTTGCTATCAGTCAGGATTTGGCCCAGAAGTTGATTGAGAGCATGCCCAGTCGAATTGCAGAGGTCCTGAAAAAGAAGGGCCAACACTGCAAATATTGACTCTTTGCATAAATGTCATGTAATTGTCGATAAAAAGCCTTTGAAACTTATGAAGTGCTTGTAATTATATTTCAGTACATCACAGAAACAACTGAAACAAAGATCTAAAAGCAGTTGAGCAGCAAACTTTGTGAAAACTAATATTTGTGTCATTCTCAAAACTTTTGGCCACGACTGTAGATTCTGTTTTATGAATGTCTGTGTTAATGTCTTTAGTATATATTTTTTTCTTTGCAACTGTAATTATTCTTTATTTTAAGAAAAACACGTTTGTTTGATCAATTTATTTACTTATTTATTTTCCTTTTCTGGATTGTTTTTGTTATAGCTTGGATTGAACTGTCCTCTTTTGGGAAGCTTTTAGAAATTAAACAAGTCTTCTTGAAAGCATCTTCTTGAAATCCTCAGCTGTTCTGTACTGTACTGTGAGGTCAAAATTAAATGAATGAGTAGCCACCCCCAACCATAATCATTTACATTTACAAGCTCTTTACTGATGCTTTGTTAACTAACTGCCATAAATGCATCTCACCTCACCAGCACAAACACAGGCACTTTGAAACTGCTAGTGAGTGAGTGAGTGAGTGCCAGTAGAGGAAACATCTTTTGTTGTCATTTTTTAAGGCTTGTGAAGATTGGGATCTTCTTTCCCCATGTTACAGAGACAGCACTGTTCATCTTTCTTCAACAACACCTCTCCTAAGACACCTGTACGCTTTCCAGGACACCATCTGCTACAATTCATTATCCCACAGAGCTCAGTAGAAGAAGTACAGTTCTTTTAGAGCACCCCCAAACATCACAGCAACACATATAAACACACTACAAGTCAAATCTATTTTACCAATCTAGTTCCAAACTGTGTCCAAGCTCAGCAGTGGCTGTCTCATCAAAGATAACTCCAGCACTGGGTCATGTTAGTCCTGTAAACAGTAGGTCAGTCAAACAAGCTTCCTGTCACTGCCAGAATTTATATCTACATAGAAAGCTTAGTAATGTCCAAATGTAGCTCTCTAAAATCAAAGAAGGCCCCAGAAGAAGTGTCACTCCTTATCTAAATCCACAAGCCTCTTCCTTCCTGACATTTCTCCTGCCTCAATCCAACCATACAATTTAACATTCTTCCAGAACCGTTTCCTGACTCTTTTTTCCCCTCAGTGTGTGAAGCTAATGCTCTCTGCCCCGCGGCCTGCAACACCTCTGTCATAATTAGGAGAAACATCCTTCAGCCAAGGCAGGTGGAGGTGCCCCCTGGGAGAACCTGTAAGACAGTCACATTCCTGACACATAAAGGGAATGTCTTCAAGGCAGGACAGACACTCTCTGCTACAATATTATACCTTTTTCACTTAGGAATAAACCATTAAATAAAATGAACCTACTGATAAATATGCAATTAAATTTAACATTGACAAACAGTGCAGGTCATTATATTATTCACAGCATATTAGATATACCGAAAATAATACACTCAAATTGATGGCTTAATGTGTGTAAAACATAAAGATGACCCCTTAAGAATAGTGTGTACTGCTAAATTATAACATATTTAGAGAAGTGTTTACTGAAATAATGATGCATCCATAATAAAATTCAATAAACTACTGAGGTAATACAAACATACACATTAAACTTAGTGTGTATAAGTGTAAAAGGGTGTCATTAATGTAAAATACCATATTGCATTCAGACAAGTTCTTTGAATATTGATACAATGATATTATGAAATATGTTTACCTATATTTTTAAAAGAAAGGATGTCACTGTACACTTCCCAATAAAAAAAAAAAAACAGTTACCATCAGAACTGTCTCAGTAAACCATTGGAATCCTCCTTAAACAATGGACAGACAAACCTGGACTTTGTATAGGTTGAACATCATCTTGATGGAACTCTCAACTTCTTGTATACATGGATCTAATGTAAAAACTGTAAAAACTGAAAAAAAAAAAAAAAAAAAAAAACTGTGAAAAAAGTATTATTATTAATTTTATATATTTTAATATAATTTTTTTATTTTATTAATATTATTTTTTAAGGTCTACATTTGTCTAAATTTGCACAGTTGTTGCATAGAAAATTCAATAAACAGTTGTTAACAAAAAAAAAAAAAAGTCTTGGTAGAAATTAAACTCTTATACTGTAAAAATAGCTCAGTTAAAAATCCAAACACACTGAGAAGAAGTGAATTGGTGGCCATATTGTTGTATATTAACACTTGCTATCTTACAACTGTACAACGACAAATAACCATTTTCAGGACCTACCATGCCCTCAAGTTTCAGGCATATTACATATGTAAGGCTGGCTGCTATGAAAATGAGATAATTAACAATCTATTGTCAGTGGTGTGCCTAATGGTATGTTATGCCATAAGCACATTCTTGGCATCTGCCATCTCTCTGCTACAGGTCCTGGTGCCATGACTGTCTGATATCTACTGTAAGTACTACAGACTTTAGCCAGATGGCCTGTGTATTTGTGTATCCGTCTGTGTATGCAAACACTCACGCTGGTTTACAGGTGTGACTTAGCAATAATTCATGGGGGCTCTCACACACCCTCCTGCTGGTTCAGTCGCAGTGCTATTAACCAACCGTTTAGCACCCTTGGCACTTTGGCAAGCTGGTGCTGGCACCTCAGCCATAGTGATGTTGATACATTTTTCATGTCTGGGAACGATTTGAGATTGTCTGAGGAAGGCCCTGCAGGCAGAGGAAACATTAAAAACAATTTTTGGAAAATCTGAAATATATATTAATATAGGCCCATATTAAAAACATCAGTTGGAAAAAATAGGAGGAACAGCTTACTTTGATTTTTTCCTTGCACTAAAATGCATTTTCTTGGTGACTGTGTCAAGCAGGGAAAAGAACTTTGTCCTGTTCCATAATGGATGCAAATGGATGGCAAATGGTAAAAAGCCATTTTACCCCAACAGGCTCACAGACAGTACAGAAATTTTGTTTGGTGCAGAGCGGTAGCCTACATCACAAGTTAGCAAGTCTCTTTATGACCCATGAACACATTTAGAAGAGATTGGCTCATAAACCTAAACTCAACATCAAGTAAAACATGTACATCCAAGGTGATTTGGCAAACTGGGACTTGCACATATAAATAGGGTATAACATTCCTGGGCCCGTATCCCTAAAGATTCTGAGAATCCTTTCAGAGAGCTCCTAACTTAACCTAAAAATTCCTTGCCAGAAGTTTTAGCTTAGAAGTGATTCCAGAACATTTTCAGTGAACTCTGAGCAAGGAATGGATGGAAAATCCTATCTTAGTGAGGAGGTGTGGTTGACCCCGTTGCTAGGTATGAGTCATCATTTCAAAACCCGTGATTGGTTGATCCTACAAGTTTGATGAAAATTAACTTTTGTTGATAATGAGCAAAGGATGTACCCTGAAATCAATAAACATAATTATACACTCTAATCTTATGCAGACTGTAATTGTAAATAATATTTCACATTCAAGAAAATATCTGGAAAATGAATAGTAAGCTGTAGGGATTATAGCCTAACATTAGAATCTAAAATATGTGAAAACTTAAGCTCATTACACCCTGTTCAAATAATGATTCGTGTCTTATTTGCTCATATTAATATCCTAGCAGGCATATTTTGTACTTTCACTCCCATATGGACCCCACTGAAAACAAGATGGCCTATCTCAAGGGGCTGTCCTTAATGAAGTAGAAATTGCAACGTTACAACTCAGTGTGGTCTTAACGAGGGTAACACGGCTCAGCTTTTATCAATGTCTGTGATTACTTTCTTCTCCGGTGTAATAGCATTGTGGCGTCGAGTTGGTGAAGTAATTGCATCTCTAAGGAGATCCACCACAAACATGATTCCTGCACGATCCAATCTGTAGCGTCTCAATAATTCCCTGTCATCCAGTGTTTGCAGGACATCTCTCCTGCCTCCTCTGTTGGCCATTTTGTGCAGCTACTTAGGGGAACTCCTAAGCCACTAAAAGTCCTCTTCCCTGCTCTTAGCAGTTCCCTTCCGGGAACTCTACACTGCGTCCTGAGACACTTTGGGGAACGCCATTGGCGGGCCGCACTCTGAGTCATAGTCCAACGTCCAATGAGAAACGGGAGTGACGTCACAGGCGCGGTGACATCATCGACCAGGAAGTATAAAAGCACGTGCGTTTGAAGCTGGCGTCAGCTTTTGTCATTCAGCGAGAGCGCTCTGTGTCTACTGTCTGTCTAAGAAGCATACTGTTGTTTTTCAGTGCCAGTTTGCACTACTTTTATTTGAACAGTATGCCAGGGGGAAAACGTTCTTCTAAGAGCGATCGAAGAAAGGCGGTTCAGCAGCCCCATAGAAAGTGTGTCCCTCCCTGCCAACGCTACATTGTTGGTGGGGATACACACGATCTATGTGTGGTCTGCTTGGGAGCGGAGCACGCTAGGTCAGCCCTTAAGGGGGCTGGCTGCCCGCAGTGCGAGCGATTGCCGATGCGGTTGCTCTGTTCCCGGAAAGCCCTCTTTGAGGAGGGGGCTTTCATTAGCGTTCCCCGCGGGTCTGGCCCCGCTTACGTCGAGGCGGAGCGGCAGCTGCACTCGTGGGGTTCGCAGTTAGATCTGCTGGAGGGAGTTGAGACGGGTGATCCCCTATCTCTCTCCTCACCCAGCGGATCGTTTGACCTCCTCCTGGATGAGGAAGCCCGCACTGCGGTTCCTTCCCTCCAAGAGGAGGAGTCAGCGCTCCTTCTGTCTTCCTCCGAGGAGGTTGACGTTGAGAGCGTTGACCTCCCACAACCGCCCCCCCGTTCACCCCAATATGAGGAGCTGGTGGAGGTGCTGACGAGCGCGGTGGCCAAGCTCAACATCAGTTGGTCACCCGCTCCAGATCCAGAGCCCCAGGCAAGCAGGCTTGATGAGCGCTTCCTGCGGGCTAGAGCAGCACCTCCCAGACGGAGCCTTCCCTTTTTCCCCGATCTCCACAAAGAGATCGCGAGATCGTGGGATAAGCCGTATTCCTCTCGTCTCTTCTCCCCCGCCTCAGATTACTACGGTAATGTGGGGGGGATGGAGGAGTACGGCTACAGGGCGATGCCACAGGTCGAGCAGACACTAGCAAGCTATCTGTCTCCCGGCCTGGCATCGTCCCTGAAGGCTCCGTCCTTGCCCACCAAGCCACTAAAAGTGACATCAGGCTTGATGGGCAAGGCATATGCGGCAGCAGGTCAGGCTGGTGCATGTTTACACACCATGTCTGTGCTCCAGGTGTACCAAGCCGACCTGCTGAAGGAGCTTAGTGACGGGGAGGAAGTGAGTGTGTCAGAGATGCGCAAGACCGCTGATCTGGCGCTCCGGGCCACCAAGGAGACCGCCCGTGCTGTTGGGCGGTCTATGGCAGCCCTGGTGGCCGCGGAGAGGCATCTCTGGCTAACCCTGTCCGATATGAAGGAGAAGGACAGGGTCACGCTCCTGGACGCCCCCCTGCATCCCATCGGCCTCTTTGGTGACTCTGTTGACACAGTTGTCAACAGGCACCAGGAGGCCTGCAGTCAGGCAGCGGCGTTCCAGCGTTATCTTCCTCGCCGCACTTACTCCTCTGGGGCTGCTGGACGGGAGCAGCCCCAGCCGCACTCCAGCTCCTCACACAGGGAGACCCAGAAAAGGAGTGTTGCTACCCGTACCCCTCCGGCGAGGCCTAGAGGGCGGGCTCAGCAACGCTCCAAGTCGGGGTCCTCGAAGACGAGGCCGGACCTGAGGGTCGTCCTCCAGTCCAAGAGGGCCTCGGCTAAACGGCCCTGATGGTCGTGGCCCAGGGCCAATGAGGGCAGCCCCTCTCGAAGAGCTAGGTGCTTCACCGCCTCTGAGGAGTACGGTGACCACCTCTCTTCGGGGCCCTCAGGAGATTCGTCAGCTAACCCTGCCGGTGTTACAGGGCGCTGCAGTCTCCCGCGAACATCATTCTCTGGTCTCTCCGACCGGAAGCGTAGTGGAACCAGAGAGTTCGCCACCCCCACGGGGGTTTCCAGAGCGCTTACTTCAGGTGCATCCTGCCAGCTCGCTGTTACAGGTCACCGAGGTAGCTCTTCAAATAAATCCAGAAACCAGCCTCGAGAGGTTGGTTCCCTTAGTAGAATTTCTGGCAGCGTGGAAACTACTGCCAAATATTTCTATGTGGGTCCTGCATACTGTAGAGAAAGGCTATTGCATTCAATTCGGCGCCAAGCCGCCACCTTTCAGCGGGGTATTTCCTACTCTGGTAGGCCCCGAGCAGGCTCTGGTATTGGAACAGGAAGTAAATACTCTCCTGAGGAAGGAGGCCATCGAGGTGGTCCCTCCTCAACACAGAGAATCCGGGTTCTACAGCCGGTACTTCATTGTTCCCAAGAAGGATGGGGGCCTGCGGCCCATTTTAGATCTCAGACAGCAAAACCTCTCAGTCAGAAAACTGAAGTTCAAAATGTTGACTGTCAGACAGGTCGTGTCTCAAATCAGGTCCGAGGACTGGTTTGTCACGATAGATCTGAAAGACGCGTACTTTCACGTCTCCATCCTTCCTCAACACCGGAAGTTTCTCAGGTTCGCTTTCAGGGGCAAAGCTTACCAATACAGAGTTCTTCCGTTCGGCCTAGCGCTCTCACCCCGAACTTTCACGAAGTGTGTGGATGCTGCTCTGGCTCCACTGCGACTCCAGGGCATCCGCATACTCAACTACATAGACGACTGGCTCATCCTAGCCAGTTCAGAACAGTTAGCGGCTCAACATCGAGATGTTGTTCTTGCTCACATGAAAAAGCTGGGGTTGAGACTCAATGCCAAGAAAAGTGTGCTGTCTCCATTACAGAGAACCACTTATCTAGGTGTAATCTGGGATTCGACCACGATGCAGGCACGATTGTCACCTGCTCGGATCGAGTCGATCCTTACTGCAGCAAATGCGGTCAAGCTAGGCCTGCTACTCACTGTCAAACAGTTCCAAGTACTGTTAGGTCTTATGGCAGCTGCATCCAACGTGATACCTCTTGGACTGCTGTACATGAGACCACTGCAGTGGTGGCTCAAAACCAAAGGGTTTTCCCCGAGGGGGAACCCATTCCGCAAGATCAAGGTCACGCGGCGCTGCCTACGTGCCTTAGTCATGTGGAAAAAGCCCTGGTTCCTATCACAAGGTCCAGTGCTGGGAGCTCCTTGCCGCCGCGTCACGCTAGCGACAGATGCATCCCTCACCGGGTGGGGAGCGGTCATGAGTGGCCGCTCCGCCCAAGGCCTATAGAACGACCGGCATCACTCTTGGCACATAAATTGCCTAGAAATGCTGGCAGTGTTCCTGGCTCTGAAGCATTTCCTTCCAGACCTAAGAAACCGTCACGTGCTGGTCCGCACAGACAACACTGCGGTGGTCTACTACATAAACCACCACGGATGTCTGCGTTCACGCCCCCTATACAAGCTGGCGTACCAGATCATCTTGTGGTCACAAGGGAAGCTTCTCTCATTGAGAGCAGTTCACATTCCTGGATGTCTCAATGTGGGAGCAGACGTCCTGTCGAGGCAGGGGCCGAGGCCCGGGGAATGGATGCTTCACCCCGAGGTGGTGAAGCAGATATGGAGAGTCTTTGGTCAAGCCCAAGTGGACCTCTTTGCAACTCAGGAGACATCGCAATGTCCCCTTTGGTACTCTCTAGTTCCTCCAGCTCCTCTCGGACTGGATGCCATGGTACAGACGTGGCCGAGGCTTCGTCTGTACGCTTTTCCCCCGATCGCTCTGCTCCCGGGAGTTCTGGAAAGAGTACGCCGGTACGGAGTACGGCTGCTGCTAGTAGCCCCGTACTGGCCGGCCCGAGTATGGTTCTCGGATATAATCGCCCTCCTCGACGGCTCTCCATGGGAGATTCCTGTCAGGAGGGACCTTCTTTCTCAGGCTGGGGGCGCAATCTGCCACCCCCACCCAGAGAAGTGGAAGTTATGGGTGTGGCCCCTGAGGGGGCACAACTCATAGAAGCTGGTCTCTCAACTGAGGTTGTTGAGACCATCCTTCAATCCAGAGCTCCCTCTACGAGGAAACTTTATGGCCTAAAGTGGAACCTGTTTGCGTCATGGTGTCATGAACGCCGTCTAGACCCAGTCCACTGCCCGGTTGGTACAGTGCTGGAGTTCCTGCAAACTCGTTTGTCCACTGGGTTAGCTCACTCCACCTTGAAGGTGTACGTGGCGGCTATATCGGCTTACCACGCCCTTCAGGGCGGCCTTTCAGTGGGCAAAAAAACCCTGGTCTCACGTTTCCTCCGCGGTGCACTCAGGCTGAGGCCTCGTGCAAGACCGAGAGTCCCTACATGGGACTTAGCTGTGGTGTTGGAGGCGCTGTGTAAACCTCCCTTCGAGCCTCTGGAGGAGGCCTCCGATCGGATGCTTACCCTAAAAACAGCACTGCTGTTGGCGCTAACATCTCTTAAGAGAGTCGGGGACCTGCAGGCCCTTTCAGTGGCCCCTTCTTATATTGACTTTGCCCCAGGGTTGGCCAAAGCATTCCTCTACCCAAGAGCTGGGTACACACCCAAGGTCCCCTCAGTAACACCACAGCCAATAACGCTGCTAGCGTTTTATCCTCCTCCATTCGTGGAGCACGACCAGAGGAAGTATAACTTGATGTGTCCAGTAAGAGCACTAGACACTTATGTCCACAGAGCTGCCCTGTGGCGTAAATCAGAGCAATTGTTTGTCTGTTACGGCCCCCCTAAGAGGGGGTGCCCGGCTTCCAAGCCTACTATCAGTAAGTGGATCGTCGATGCCATCTCTACTGCATACGAGTCCTCTGGTCTCCCATCCCCGATGGGAGTCAAGGCTCACTCAACTCGAGGCGTTGCAGCCTCCAAAGCTCTGATGGCAGGTGTCCCGATCCAGGACATCTGCAGTGCGGCGGGTTGGTCCTCACCTCTAACGTTCGTCAGATTCTACGAACTAGACCTCAGAGCCACTCCGGGCTCAGTCATCTTTCAGCCCTAGCAAAAAGGCTAGGCTCAAGAGGTCAAAAGGCGCTTTCCTTCTAACAAGGAAAAGAGATTCTACCCCTTTCGCTCTGGCAATTTCCCCAGACAAAGGCGTATGATTCTCCTCAATAATTGTTCCTCCTGGTCTGGCAGGTCCCCAGACAGGAGATGTATCCCCACCATCTTGGCCTGGCACCTCCCAGGCAGGTGGTGTGTTATCCTGCCTCGTGTGCCCGAGGGCCGAGGCCTGTATTCCTCGTGTCTGATGGTTGATCACAGACAGAGATGAATTCCAGTGCCCTGGCAAGATCACCAGGCACTCCTTATGTCCCTCTTGTACTGGCTGTAACGCAGACAATGGACTACCACTTCTCCTCGTGTGCCTGAGGGCCGAGGAGCACTTCTCCCCCTGCGCTGGTCATATGACAGGCAGCGGTTGAGACCCCTATCCTCGTGTGCCTGAGGGCCGAGGTCTATTTATCCCTCTTGTCTGGTGGCTGATCACAGACAGAGATGAATTCCAGTGCCCTGGCAAGATCACCAGGCACTTCTTGTGTCCCTCTTGTACTGGCTGTAATGCAGACAAAGGACCACTATCTCTCCTCGCGTGCCTGAGGGCCGAGGAGCATTTCTCCCCCTGCGCTGGTCTCATGACAGGCAGCGGTTGAGAACTCTATCCTCGTGTGCCCGAGGGCCGAGGCTCAGGAATCCCTCTTGTCTGGTGGTGGATCACAGACAGTGATGAATTCCAGTGCCCTGGCAAGTTCACCAGGCACTTCTTGCGTCCCTCTTGTACTGGCTGTAATGCAGACAAAGGACCACTATCTCTCCTCGTGTGCCTGAGGGCCGAGGTTTATTTATCCCTCTTGTCTGGTGACTGATCACAGACAGAGATGAATTCCAGTGTCCTGGCAAGCTTTACCAGACACTTCTCGAGTCCCTCTTGTACTGGCTGTAATGCAGACAAAGGACCACCATTTCTCCTCGAGTGCCTGAGGGCCGAGGCTCATTATCCCTCTTGTCTGGTGATGCGTCACAGACAGAGATGTATTACCACTCGCGTCGTGGCAAGATCACCAGGCGGAGTTACCACAGTGTCTCATCAGGTGAGTATTCTAGACACTTTCCCTTCTCGGTCTTGCGAGACCAGACGAAGGACGACATGACCTCGTGGGCTCGAGGGCCGAGGTACTCTCTTCCCTCTGATCTGGTGGGCTCCACAGTCAGAGATGTATTACCACCCATGCCCTGGCAAGTTCCCCAGGCTGAGGTTTGTTACCAGACACTACCTTTTTCCACCCTTGTCCTAGCAGACACTAGGCAGGGCTCGGAAATTATGGGGGCGTTGATACCTCGTTCCCCAAAGTGTCTCAGGACGCAGTGTAGAGTTCCCGGAAGGGAACGTCTCAGGTTACGTATGTAACCCTGGTTCCCTGAGGGAACGAGACACTGCGTCTCGGACCATAATTCCCGCATCCCTGCTGCGCTCGCTTCATTCCTATGAGCTGACGCCAGCTTCAAACGCACGTGCTTTTATACTTCCTGGTCGATGACGTCACCGCGCCTGTGACGTCACTCCCGTTTCTCATTGTACGTTGGACTATGACTCAGAGTGCGGCCCGCCAATGGCGTTCCCCAAAGTGTCTCAGGACGCAGTGTCTCGTTCCCTCAGGGAACCAGGGTTACATACGTAACCTGAGACGATCTCGCCTTAGGAGCCCTTTTAAGCGCTAGGAATCTTGAGGAATAGCTTTTATATCAACTGGGATTTTCGTGTCACTTTTAGGGGAAATTCTAAGAAAACGTCATGACTCTGAGAATTTTCTTAGAATTTGGCCGCTAGGAGCCACTTTTTGCACAAAAATTCTTTAGGGATACGGGCCCTGATTTATATATAAAAATAAACACTCGGCAAGTCAAATGCGAGTAAAAAACTCATCGTTTGCGAAAATATGAAACAGTAACTCGACAGTTGGACGATAAGACTTCCTTAATTCTAACAATGTCTAAGAACGTAATATGGTTTAGCCTGATTATCAAATCACAAAGATTGCGTCATAATTATATAAATACATAACCTGATGAGCTGCGAGAGTGAAGTGCAGCGATGGGAATCTTTTCGAAGAAGAAGAAGAAGCGGAGTTTCCTTGCAGTTTTCCGCCAAAATAAAAGTTCTATGGTTTAAGACAAAAAAAAACTTTTTTTTAACAATAAATTAAAATATTATGATACAATCTGTCATGATTTGAGCCTCAGTCCCCCTGGGATCACAAACTCTTGCACCTTACATCATGGACTTCATCCCCCACAAGCCACTGCACCCATCACTGCTCACACCTGCAGCTCATTCTCACACACACACACACACACACACACACACACACACACACACACACACACACCTGCAGTTAATCACACAGACACCATATAAGCCACTGTCACACTTAGCTCTGGGCGAAGTCTTGTATTGCCCCGGCTGCATTTCTGAGCGTTTCTTCCCGTGTTTTGATTCCTGGACTCCCTCCCGTGTTTGATTCTTGCTGCCAGCCCCGACCTTTCTGCCTGTGTTTGACGACGATTTCTGCCTGCCCCTGTGTGTTTGTCTGTACAAATAAAATGCTGCAAATGGATCCGCTCGTCTCCAACCATCCTTGTGACAGAAGACTTCGCCGCTACAAGGATCCAGCAGCTAGTATGGTGTCATCCGGTTCCAGCACGAACCCCACTGTACAGATCATGCGTCTCAAGCAGGGTGAGCGGTCTATTGAGGATTATGCTATGGACTTTGTGGAATTGGCTAAGCAGACTTCTATGGATGATGTATGCCTGATGATTTTTTTTCGTGGAGGACTCTTAGAGCCATTGGCTTCACTGATGCCCACGTACTTCGAACCTAGCTGGACTTTACAAACTTACGTGGACATTGCTCTGCAAATGAATGGCTCACCCTTTACTGTGGGAATCAAAGAAGACAACAATGTTCCCACAGTAAACACCCTTCCAGAGCCTGTTCACAAGATGGCCGCCCTTCCTGAGTCAGTTCACAAGATGGCTGCCTTTCCAGAGTCTACACGCAAGATGGCCTCCCTTCTAGAGTCTGTTCACAAAATGGCCTCCCTTCTAGAGTCTGTACGCAAGATGGCCGCCCTTCCAGAGCCTGTTCGCAAGATGGCCGCCGTCCCAGAGTCTCCGCTGGTTCCGCCCAGCCTTCCAGAGCCTCCGCTGGTTCAGCCCAGCCTTCCAGAGCCTCCGCTAGTACCGCCCAGCCTTCCAGAGCCTCCGCTGGTTCCGTCCAGCCGTCCTGAGATTCCTGTCTGCCCGGTTCAGGCCACGGAGGCCATTTATGGACTGTATATTTTCCTCATTCGAGCTACGGAGGCCGTGTATGGACTGTTGAGTTTCCCACCCACCCTCCCTACTGCTCCAGTCCCACCACCTCTGTCTCCTGACAGTCCCTCTGCTCACCCTCAACCCACCTTCGGTGCAGAGGACTTGCCATGGGACTGCCAGTCTCCATCGGTGCCCTGGCTAGAGGATCCCTCACCATCGCCTCCAGCCTCAGAGTCCTGGACTCCGCCTCGGCCCTCCGACCCTGCGGCTCCACCCCGGCTCTCTGCTCCCTCGTCTCCGCCGTCGGCCGTCGGCCCACCAGCTCCACCGGGCTCCATCGTCCCTCTGGCTCCGCCCTGGTCAGTCGTCACCCCACCTTCGCCTCTGGACTCTACTCCTCCGGCTGCGCCTCGTCACTCCGTCCTACCGGCTCTGTGGACCTCCTCCCTCCCGTGGGCACAGCCTCGGTCCTCTGTCGCTCCGGCTCCGCCGCGTACCTCCGGACCTCCATCTCCGCCTTGGTCGCCAGAGCCTTGGGTTCCGCCTTGGCCCTCCGGATCCTCGGTGTTGCCCATGACCTTCACCTCTCCGGTTCCGCCTCGGGCTCCGCCGGCTCCTCCTCCGTCGGTCAGCCCCATGCAGGAGCCACCCCTTCCTCCACCATGGCTTCTCCCTCCGTCGGCTCCGCCTCAGTCTCCTGGTTCTCCACCTGCACATGGACCGGGGCCTCCATTCAGGCCTCTGTGCCATGCCCACTCCATCCCGAACTACCACACAGGTATTTGGAGCGTCTGGAAGCCGCTCCTAGGTGGGGGGCTCTGTCATGATTTGAGCCTCAGTCCCCCTGGGATCACAAACTCTTGCACCTTACATCATGGACTTCATCCCCCACAAGCCACTGCACCCATCACTGCTCACACCTGCAGCTCATTCTCTCACACACACACACACACACACCTGCAGGTAATCACACAGACACCATATAAGCCACTGTCACACTTAGCTCTGGGCGTAGTCTTGTATTGCCCCGGCTGCATTTCTGAGCGTTTCTTTCCGTGTTTGTTTTCCCGTGTTTTGATTCCTGGACTCCCTCCCGTGTTTGATTCTTGCTGCCAGCCCCGACCTTTCTGCCTGTGTTTGACGACGATTTCTGCCTGCCCCTGTGTGTTTGTCTGTACGAATAAAATGCTGCAAATGGATCCGCTCGTCTCCAACCATCCTTGTGACACAATCAGTCAGGAAGAATAAGTTACCAGTCAAAAGAAATCAGCACCAACAATTCACCTTTGCAAAGAAAAGCACAAATGTGGCCTTAATGAATATTTACAGATTTACAAGACTGAGAGCTGGCATTAATGCATTTCATAGTAATGTTATGAGAGTAATGTTTTTAAATATAAAGTTTTAAATATAGAAACTTAATATATACTAAACGATTTAAATGAAACGCCAGTAGGTAGCAATTCAAAGTCACTGTGATGGAATAATTCATTCAATCGATAAAAAAAAAAAAGTAGATTCATTCATACATGAAACAACGCTTTGTCAGAGGCTGTGTCCAAATTCAGGATCTGCATCCTCCTTAGGATCCTTCCTACCAGGTTGAAGGAGGAGGGGTCCTCCGAAGACCGCAAAACCTGTAACGTTTGTGTAAAATAAAAAATGTATAAAACTGTTGTATAAATTCAATTTCACTTTTGCAAACTTTATCACCCTTTATAATCATTAAAAACTGTCACTTGTCTTAGTTAATCGAGATCTCCCAAACTTGCATTTCAGTGAATGAAGCTCGTACACTGCATACTGAATCTATTATTTACATCGTCTCTACACTTTGTTAGTTATAATAAATTACAAACTGCAGTCTGTTTTCACAATATGTGTTGTGAGGAGCAGGACGAGCACCGATAGAGAAGCATTTCTATTGGCTGCAGTCTGCAGGTATTATGGCCAATCACAAAAGACGGTATTGCTCAGGGAACCATAGACCAGTGTTTTTCAACCTTTTTTGAGCCAAGGTACATTTTTAATTGAAAAAAAATCACAAGGCACACCAACAATCAAAACTGTAAAAAAATGAAACTCTGTAGCCTATATTAACAATATACAGCCATTCTTATCGAAGTGTCTTGAACAGGAATCAAATAAACACAACCTGGGCCTGTTTGGATGAACACAGAGCTGATATCCTGGCAGGAATTGAAGAAAGACACACACAAAGCTCTTCCTCAACAGCTCTCTCTCGAATTTTCTTATACAAACATAACGAATGCACTTCAAAATGAAGTTTTCATATTTAAATTCAGGAATCACGAATATGACAAAATAATATTATTTTATACATATATTAATTGTTTAGCTATAATAGTTGTATCAAATGAATAAGGAAATTATATTGCCTTGAATTTATTAAGTAGGCTAATGTTTAATTTCGTTCGTTTCGCTCTCTGGAAATGTAAAGAAAAAATATAGTTTTTACTTGGAATTCGTTTTTAATCCCTGGTTTTAAACAAGCATATACATGAGATAATTTATATATTATTGCTTGAATAAATGTTTACAAATAGTGCTAGAAATTTTATAATTAAAGAAATTAAACAGACCTAGGCATTTGAAAAGACATAGTAAAATGTGTCTAATAATTCCAAAAAGAAAGAGAAGCATTGGACATAATCAAAATATTTGAGACATTTATTAGGAATACTATTTTCTTAACAATTAAGATGCTGCATGTGTTTATCCAGTCTAATCGAAGTGTGCGTCTCTCCCCCGACTTTCCCAACAAAAATCCCACCCCTCTCAGGAAATACATAAAACTAACATTACTGAGCTATATGTGTTTAAAAGTAGCCTATTAAAATGGTACAGCATTGCTCAGTTCAACGTGTTGGAAATCGGGCATTTTGTCCCGCGTCAGCATTTATTCAACAGTTAATAACGCTCAACATTCAAAAGGTAAATAATATTCAGCCAATAAATTGTAGGTCTATGTATTTCATAGAAAATTGTGTCTAGTACTATATCAATTACAAAGGTTTAATTGGCATCTTTATTTCAAACGACCCGACCGACCGCGACCCGAATATCATTAAAAATATTTTGGATGACTCGTAAGTTACCGTGGGTAACCGCGGGTGACCGCAGGCGGTATATCTCCTCACCTTCTAGTTTGTAGTTGGGTGTCGTCTGTTTGGTGTTCGAGCTCAGTTTAACTGCCCAGACTCCCGCAGACACAGATTTTGTATGGTATTCTCACTAGCCACAATGCCACTGTCACTGCTACCTGTCACATCCAGGCATCACTAATTCTCGTCTCGAAATACAAGGCAATTACCTATCTGCTGCCACCTATTGATATGGAAGAGTATGACATGATTACTCTGCCGATGTCACTAGACAACGCAGACACTCGACAATGGCATATTATTCGCAGACAATAACTTATTAGTTTTCAAAAAATGTTTTAGACCAATTAGGTGAAATTGAATTATTTCCCACGGCACACCTGACGATCTCTCACGGCACACTAGTGTACCGCGGCACAGTGGTTGAAAAACACTGCCATAGACACACACAAATATTCTGATACGTTTTTAGTCTACATTGCGCTACGTTTATGTGCAGAACTGGGATTGCTTTCATAATCTTTTGAATGGTTAAAACAGAGAGATCACTTTGATTTAAAATGTTACTAACCCCAAACTTTGCCATACTGATAGATAGATGATAGATAGATAGATAGATAGATAGATAGATAGATAGATAGATAGATAGATAGATAGATAGATAGATAGATAGATAGATAGATAGATAGATAGATAGATAGATAGATAGATAGATAGATAGATAGATGCTATGATACTAATTTATGTGCTGTAAATATTAAAATGCTCACTCAAAAGTATATGTAAAAAGTAAAATAAAGGAGGAAAGGGAAAGCAAATATCATGACCAAATTTCTCAAGTTCAGTCAGATCCTTGTGAAAAATCTCTTGTACCGTGAATTGCCTCAGGATAACATCTCCACAAAAGCCTAGATGGTTCCTTTTCATCTATATAATGCCATAAAAACAAAGCGCCCTGTTTCGAATAAATGTCTTGATAGAATTGAGCAAATGTCCAGCACAACTGTGTCCTGAGAAACTCAGGAGAGAAAATAGTGAACTGAGCCATTGCCATCATCAAGCTCTGATCATTTATATTCTCGTGCTTGTCTCTGGGGAGCAATCTCTCTGTGTTATAATGCGGTATGCAGAAGCAACCTCGCCCTGTGCCGGCAAACACATTATTACTCTGTTCCGGTGACAAATGATCTCGCCGCACAACATTGAAAAGGGGCCAGGCAGTGAGGACAGCTGTTAATGTTTGCTTTTAGATTTGAATGTACAGCTAGCATGGCTTGCCCAAAGACAGATCAATCAATGTTGTGTAGGGGACGGCAGTCAAAGGCTAAGATGGAGCTTTCCTTAAGCCTGTCTCCACAAGTGAGTGTATTAAAGTTGCAGAGACTGAGGGCGAGAGCGAAGCTAATGAAAAGCATGGAGGGATGGGTTTTTGTCACAGGTCTGTAATTGCAGTCTCAGAGAGGGCAATGTTCAAAAAATAAATAAATAAATAAGCAAGCCTTTTTTGGTGTAGGATGTGGAGTGTGGAGTCAATGGCTTTCAGAAATGAAGGTGTTTGTTGAAGGAAGTAGTCTGTGCAATAATCTTTAGTTCAACACACCTTGGTTTCTCTCCTTTTTTGCCATGGTCTCTTATCCACTGTCTAGGGTTCACTAGGGTCAAAATCTTTTGTATTAGTTAGACTCCCCTCTGTCACACAATCATCAGATCTCTGTAAGAGGGCAGTGGCATTTGATCTGCTGTGTGATTCAGCAGGATTCTTTCTGACGTTCTCTATCCCTGCTTCTCACATTCTTGTTCAGCACCTAATTGATTTGGTCATCTAATCTCTGTTGAACTGAGTGTAGGAAGAAAGCCATGATTAAAGAGTTCCCCTGTGAGAGTTGCATCAGCTCAGAGGTCCGGTGCTGGTTTGCAGGAGCAAAATCAGTTGTTGACTTGAGGCATTCAGCTTCATCTCACTTGGCCTGTGTTTGGACAAGCCAATAACCATCCCAGTTACCCAGCGACCTCCTCTGGGACAGAGTGAGTGTCTGGAAAAAAGTAGAGTCGTTTTGGCAATTATGTAAAAATGGAAAAGAAAGCAAATACATTTCCCCCCAGCTATACTCCAGCGCCAGCTGAATAGTAGGGATGGTATATACTATATAAATTTGCCACTAACTTCACTAAAAGGTATAAGTAATTGTAGTGCCCCAAACTAACGTCATTGGTTGAGCCAGTGTTTTTGTGTCAGGCTGAATGAGACCACCATTAGATCTGATAATCAGATCTGACTAGACCTCATCAATCCCTTTAAGACCACTTCAAACATCATTAAACCTGATCAGGCTCTATTAGATCAGATCTTAACCCATTAGACCTCATCAGACACATTAGATCTAGTTCAGGACATGTTAGATGTCCCATTGTGAGAGTATTTCAACCAGTTACTTAGTTACTCCGTTTCTAGGGACTGTTAGGGTGTCCTGACTGTTTATAGAATGTTCCTACTGGCTGTTAGAGTGCTTTAGTTACCGGCATCAGTGTCATTCATTGATAAATGTGTTTATTTTTTTGTTTTGTATACATTTTTTGTATAAAGTCAACTTATAATGTTAGTCATGGTTTCTTGCATTAGCACACATCGGCCTAATATAGAATCATTAATATTTTTACCCTCACTCTGACCCCTAGTATTAAACAGACTTTGAATTAGGTCCTTCTGAAAATAATAATAATAATAATAATAATAATAATAATAATAACAATAATAATAATGTTATGATTATCTAATCTTTCAAAATGTGAAATGAGTAACAACAGGCAAAAAAAGTAAGATGGTAGGTTTTACATGAAAACACAAACAATATGTGATAAGGGCATGCATCAAATGTATTTTATGCAGTGATATTATATTATTTTACCACACACTAAAAAAGTTGTATTGTCCGATCAGCAGAGTACTTACTTGCCAAATTGGTCACAGTCACTGTTTACAAAGTAACCTACTCTGAATAATTTTATTTCAAATGAGCAAGTAAAATCCAGTATTTTATAATGACTGCTCTCTCTCTAATATTTGTGGAATTTTCTAGAATCCATGCGAAATACAATGTTAAATTGAAACGTTCATGCAAAACTGACCATACAAAAGATGATCAGAGAGTTTATGTGGACACTGCTGAACTTGAGCACACAAACACACACAGTAATGTGACATCAAACCAGCATGAGAATTGCACAGTGTCCCAATCATCCTCCTCATCTCCTTTCCAAACTTTTTCATTCAGAAAAAAAAATAAAATAAATGGGAGAGAGAGAGAGAGAGAGAGAGAGAGAGAGAGAGACAGAGAGAGAGAGAGAGAGAGAGAGAGAGATGACCCACCACATTCAAAGTGAGTTTGGTCCTCTTGACATTATGAGGTTAAGCACAAAGAGAAAGCTATTCGGGCTTAGCTGTGGTCTAATATGGGAATGAGAGCATGAAAGACTTTTCTAATCTGCTAATGCAAAAATCACATTAACTTCCCTAATTCATTTTCGCCACAGCGATGGGATATTAAAGGCTGCAACTCAGGGACATTTAATAGCGAAATGTAGACTTTGTAGAGTGTAGAGGATGTGAAAGTGTTTTTTTTTTTTTTGTTGTTGTTTGTTTGTTTGACAGTTGGCAGAGTCTTTGAAAACAACTGCACATGAACTCATATGGCAGTGGATTATCATTGTGAGGCTTTACTGTGTGATGAGACTTAAACATTGTTGTGGTGTATGTATGTTTATTACCAACTGGGTACCTCTCACTGCTTATGAATTGCTACAATTCACAAGAGCAATACGTACAAAATCAAAATAATTTTTCATTTTATTTTAAAATAGTCAAGAAATCACTATGTGGGAAACAAAAATTGCTAATGAAACTGACATTGACTACAGCCAGTCTTGTTAACTTCTTAGTGATCTTTGTGGCAGGAAAAAGTAATTAAGCAAGTCTGGAGAACCATTAAGCTTGTCAAAAGGGGTGGAGCCACTGAAATTTCCTGCTCTAGAAAAATGCACAGCAGGCACACAACAGACATTCTAAGGTTCTCAGGCTTTTATGAAAATGCAATTGATGGACTTTGTTAGTGTTGGATTCTTTCTGCTTACTGCAGTTGGATTGTCTTTGGCGCAGTGGTCAGGATTTCAACAAGGCCAGGATCCAATAAGATTCCAACAACAACAGTCACCAGTTTTAGCTTCTCAGCAAGCTGTCCAAGGTCCACAGGCATTAGCTGCCTTTAGGCCTCCAAGACCTGCAATGAACCCTGCTATGGTAGATCCATGGAAACTTCAAGATTCTGGAAGTAGTCAGTCTAAACAACTAATGCAGGCTCCTATGGCACCTTTGACCTGGCATTTTCCTGTAGTACCAGAAGAACCCCAACAGCCAGATGTTTCTTTTGAGTTGCATGTACCTACCCCTACAGAGAGTATTGCTGCACAATGTGGGGAGAGCTTTGTGCACGTGAAGGTTAAAAAGGACTTCTTTGGGACTGGTCAGTTGGTGAATCCTTCATTCCTCAGTTTAGGAGGCTGTGCAGCTGTAGGGGAGGATCCAGAAGCTCAAGTGCTTATCTTTGAGTATGAGCTACAGGCATGTGGCAGCTCTTTGATGGTGAGTGGTTTGTTGATTACTGTAGTAATTGAAGGTAGAAGCCAAGTTCCTGCACCAACTCTTGCTTAATCTGATTTCAGATGACTGACAGTGAGCTGGTCTATAAGTTTACCCTCCTTTACACTCCAGAGGCTTTAGTAGGAACTCCCATTGTAAGAGCTGATGCAGCAGCTGTTGGAATTGAGTGCCACTATTCAAGGTTAAAAAAACAAGTTATGTTTAAGCTGTTTCACTACAGGTTACTGAGTTGTCTTATTTTTCTGTTTAGGTTGCACAATGTAAGCAGCAATATTTTGATGCCCTCTTGGGTTCCTTTTGCTGCTACAAAGGTTGCAGAGGAAGTTCTGGTGTTCTCCTTAAAGCTCATGACTGGTAAAGTTTTTAAAGTATTTTAGAATGGGCTCTAAAGTGTCACTAACACCCCTTATTTCCTCACACCTGCAGATGACTGGATGTTTGAGAGGCCATCCAATCAGTACTTCCTAGGGCAGTTTCTGAATGTTGAAGCTTCTGTAAAGCAGTACAACCATGTTTCTCTGCGCTTATTTGTGGATGGTTGTGTGGCTACTGTGGTCCCTGATGTGAACTCCGCTCCAAGATATTCCTTTATTGAGAACCATGGGTGTGTAAGCATTTAACTTCTTGACCTCCCTTGTGTAACCAGAGCCTTTATTTTAAAGAGTGTTTGCTCATCCGCAATCTATTATGTCTTTAAGTTGGTTATGATTTAGAATATATGTAAAACTGCCATCTTGCAGATGTACACCGCAGATGCCTCCCAGATCAAGTGATCTGGGAAGGCTGCATCCACACTGCAGACAAATCTGATTTTATTTTATTTTTCTTCACATG
The DNA here is from genome assembly GCF_049309525.1 of Garra rufa. Taxonomy (NCBI): domain Eukaryota; kingdom Metazoa; phylum Chordata; class Actinopteri; order Cypriniformes; family Cyprinidae; genus Garra; species Garra rufa. The sequence continues at coordinate 17,224,549 of NC_133373.1, read as the reverse complement.
TGACCTCATTCAGTAATAATTGTAGATTCCTATTTGTACGCACATTCAAACCTCTTGTGAAAGCCTTACACCTAATTCACAATATGTGCATACGCACATGAAATTGCTCTTATCCTCGTTCTGATGTTAGTAAATTTGAAGTATTCCAACGAGGTCAGTCATTTGCATAAAACGCACCCAGACCATCTTCATATAAAGCGCACACACTTTCCAGCCTTTCGTCACTCACATCAACTCCACACAATGCGACCTGGGAATGACCTGGGCTATTTCTCCAATTTCATGACTTTACTTCAGGTGCATGGTTGATGCAAAGCTTACAGGCTCTACTTCCAGTTTTATGCACCGAGTTCAGAACGACAAACTGCACTTTCAGTTGGAGGCTTTTAGATTCCAGCAAGCAAATAGTGGTCGGGTATGTAGTGGTTCAGTACTAACAGCTGATTGCTCGTCTGCATGGGGAAAAATGTTTACGTTTAATTCTTTTGTAGGTCTACATCACATGTGCTTTGAGAGCAGTTATGGCATCAACCCCCATAAGCCCAGACAACAAGGCTTGCTCCTTTGCCAATGGGTATATCCTGATTATAAGTTTCTGTGACATGTATTAAAAATGGGTAATCATTTCTCTGCTGTTTTATAGATGGCGTTCCGTAGATGACAATGACCAGGTGTGCATGTGCTGTGATTCCATATGTGGCTCCACCAGGAAAGTGCGAGCACTATCGGATTCAGGTAAAGATGTCTTCTATGATCTGTTTGACTTATCTGCTATAGATAAACCATAACAATGCTTGTGGTGTCCTTCCGCTCCCTCAAGGCCTTGTTTCAGAAGGGAAAGCAACCATTGGCCCCATTGTAGTTTCTGACTCATCTGGACTGTAAGAAGTGGCCAATAAAGACCTGAAATGGATACTGTGGCATGTCTTGTGTTCTTTATAGGGGATAGTGCTGGGTTATTTACACCATGAAATGCCTGTGCTCTTGTGAATTTTCAATGGGAGGCTTTAGTGTGTGTGTGTGCGTGCGTGCGTGCGTGCGTGCGCGTGTGTGTGTGTGTGTGTGTGTGTGTGTGTGTGTGTGTGTGTGTGTGTGTGTGTTATTTTTTGTTCCCCAACTGGTTATCTCTTACTGCATATGACTTGCTATGTCTCAAAAGAGCAATATGTGCTGTTAAATTATTTTTGCCTGATTTAACTGTCATATTCCAAAGATTGGATCAAAAAATGGTCTCAGATACAGGTTTTATTTTTAATCTCTGGGGGAAAAAATAAACCTAAAATAACTGACATGGACACTGGTTTTAGCTGCTTAGCAAGCTGCCCACAGGGCTTGAGGCTAGAACGGATACAGCTCTGGCTGCTGTGCAGGCGCACATCAATCTAAGGTTATTTGTCACACTGTATAACAATAGCCCTTTACTATTTATTAAAAAAAAAAAAAAAAAAAAAAAGGGATAAGTTTAGGGTTGGGGTAGGTTTAGATGTAAGTAAAACGATCTAATAGATAGAAAAAATCTTCACGGCTAGTTTCTGGTCAGAGCTATCTCTTCTAGCCACAACCGCCCACAGGCATCAGCTGCTTTTAGGCCTCCAAGACCTGCAATGAGCCCTGCTGGGCTTGATCCGTGAATACTTCCAGGTTCTTGAAGTTCTCAAACAGCTTATGCTGGCTCCTATGGCACTTTTGACTTGATATTTTCCTCTAGTACCAAAATAACCCCAACAGCCAGATGTTCCTATTGAGTTGCATGTAACTTGCAGGATTAAGTTTTAAAGATGGACTTAAAGGTTAAGCTAGACATTAGGTGTCAGTTGCACCTTCACTGACACCTAATGGATACGCAGTATTGCATGGGTAGTTCAGTTACCAGTGACACTGAAATATGTGGTGTTTGCTAACAGTCATGATTTCTTGGTTTCAAAAGTGAACGTAAAAAAAAATAAACATACTGAATACAAATTTGTACTGATACAAATACTCTCCTGGATACCAGACTTCTCTGCTAACTTAGTCTATTTAAATTCTTCCCTTTTCTTATAGTTGATTGCAAGCTCACATTTGGACCCCTCCCTAAATTTTATCTCTTAAACAATTGTGTTTTAGATTCATGTAACAATACTGAACACCTGTCACTACTCCATTACATCACAATTTTAATATGTTTGACATTACAACATGAACAAGTAGTTTTCCAACATTTCATCTTTAAACTTATTTGACACTTTGGTTTCACCTTATTTTCATGGTCCCTTTAACACATTCTGTTGACTATAAGTAACACTGCACCTAGATGTCTACTAACTCTCAGTGTTAGTAGACTGGTAGCTAGTTAGAATAAGATGACATGTACTTGCAAATTTACTTAGTAGAATGTCACAGTAACAAATGAGCTGATATGAAATAGGCATTCTATTAGTACTCTGAGCGTTAGTTGGCATGTAGGTGCAACATTACTTAGTGTCAACAGAATGCTCAAAAGGGACCATCAACATTAATATTACTCCCTTTTTTTCTTTTTTAATTAAAAATGATGCATTGTCAGCATCAAGTTTTAATTAATTTGATTTGTTTTTATATTTTAGAACAGTATTAGCAATCTACAGTATACATTCATTACACTTTGAATATCTCTCGGAAAGAGTAGACCATCCTAGTATATATGGGACACTCATTTCAACATATAGTACTTTGGATTTGGGACATTAATTTAAATGTTAATATTTAGAGTAAAGCTAACTGTATGTGAAGTGGGATGCAGGGTCAGTTGGTACCAACCCCAAGGCATTTTGTACAACAAATTACTGGCTGCCAGGTGAAACTACCACTATTCAACAAAAATGTAAAAAACAAAAACATATTTTGCAAATTGCTGGGCCATGGTTTGTTTACTTTTTGTAAAATAAACAATTTTGGTACTTTCTTGGATCTTCAGTGGACCATCTGATCCAAAAGCAAAACAAGTGAGCCACCTGGTTCTAGGCTGTACCTTTTTGGTGTCTACAATGCCTTTAATGAAACAAGTCTGGAAAATCGTTAAGTGTGTCAAAAGGGGGTGGAGCCATTTTAACTTTCTCCCCTTGAAAAAGGAAGCACAGGAAGCCAATGGTTGTTCTGGAGAATTTTTTTTTCACTCTCTCCTCTCTTCAGCAATGGGGTTGATGTGTTTTAGTAGTGTTGAGTGGATATTGCTTATTGCAGTTGATTTGTCTTTGGCACAGTGGTCAGGATTTCAACAAGGCCAGGATCCAATAAGATTCCAACAAAAACAGTCATCAGCTTTAGCTCCTCATCAATCTTTTCAAGATCCACAGGCATCAGCTGCCTTTAGGCCTCCAAGACCTGCAATAAGCCCTGCTGGGGTAGATCCATGGAAGCTTCTTCAAGAGCCTGGAAGCACACAGTCCAAACAACTAATGCAGGCTACTATGGCATCTTTGACCTGGCATTTTGTGGCTGCATATGGGTCAACTGTGGAAGTTAAGTGTAAAAACTAGGTCTGTCCAATAATGAATTACTTGGAATGCTTTCAGATGACGGATAATAAGCTTGCTTACACATTCAACCTCCTTAATACTCCTGAGGCTTTAGTAGGAACTCCCATTGTAAGGGCTGATGCAGCAGCTGTTGGAATTGAGTGCCACTATTCTAGGTAGTATAAACGACTTTTACCTAAGAAGTTTGGCCAAAAGTAACCCTTCTTAATTCTGTTTTACTTCTCACAATAGGTTGCACAATGTAAGCAGCAATGTCTTGTTGCCCTCTGGGGTTCCTTTTGCTGCAACTAAAGTTGCAGAGGAGTTTCTAGTGTTCTCCTTGAAGCTTGTTACAGGTACAGAGCCAGATTAAATAAATGGACTACACTAGGCAGGCTGCATTTGTTTTGGGCCCCCCTCCATCGATGTTATTTATGAATTGAAATGTGAAACTTACCAAAGTTACTAATAAAAGTTAATTCACATTTTACATAGCCTAGTCTTTGGTTACAAATTGGTTGTTTGTATGCCAAAATAAGTCATGTGTTGTATATTAAAACTTTTTTGATATTCATTGAAATTTTTTGATATTCATTATTTATACGTCATTACACGGCTCTATTAAATGCTATTAAATTATCCTAATCTTATCCATTGGGAGTGTCATTGTTAAGCCAGTAGTACCAGTAAATAACCATTAGGTGTCAGTAAACTATGTAAGCAGAGCAAATAAGTTTACGAGTTTACGCGGTTACGAGTCATCCAAAAATATTTTTAATGATATTCGGGTCGCGGTCGGTCGGGTCGTTTGAAATAAATATGCCAATTAAACCTTTGTAATTTATATAGTACTACACAATTTTCTATGAATTTTCTATAGACATAGACCTACACTTTATTGGCTGAATAATATTTCACTTTTGAATGTTGAGCGTTATTAACTGTTGAATAAATGCTGACGAGGGACAAAGCACAAAGCACGATTTCCCAACACGTTGAACAGAGCAATGCCATTGTACCATTTTAATAGGCTACTTTTAAACGCATATAATGTCACCTTTATGTATATTCTGAGAGGGGGTGGGATTTTTGTTGGAAAAGTCGGGGGAGAGACGCACACTTCGATTAGACTGGATAAACACATGCAGCATCTTAACTGTTAAGAAAATGGTATTCCTAATAACTGTCTGGAATATTTTGATTATGTCCAATGCTTCTTTTTCTTTTTGGAATTATTAGACACATTTCACTATGTCTTTTCAAATGCCTAGGTCTAATTTCCTTAATTATACAATTTCTAGCACTATTTTAAACGTTTATTCAAGCATTCATATATAAATTATCTCATGTATATGCTTGTTCAAAACCAGGGATTAAAAACAAATTCCAAGTAAAAACAGTATTTTTTTTTACATTTCCAGAGAGTGAAACGAACAAAATGAAACATTACTTAAT